>NC_037538.1:14355534-14360411 GCF_001531365.2 Cynara cardunculus var. scolymus | reverse complement strand
CAGGGGTTCTCGTTTGAACCTCCACCTATATATATATATATATATATATAGAGAGAGAGAGAGAGAGAGAGAGAGAGAGAGAGAGAGAGGAGAGGGAGGTTCAAGGAAACCTCAGAAAATTGAAAAACTGAGAAACACCCTGGTAAACGTTCATGTGGACGATATGCACATATACATACCGGTAACTGAAGCAGTTTCTTCGTCTTTATGCACGTGTGCATACCACACAAATTGCTTAAAATTACTGGTATACACATATGCATACCGTCCAGATGAAGGGTTACCAGAGTGTTCATCAGTTTTTCATTTTTTATATATGGTTTTCCCTGAATCAGACCTATATATATATATATATATATATGCATGTACGTACGTGTGTAGCTGATAACAAGTCTAGTGATGATTTTCAAAGAAAATTTCAATGCATGTAGCTGATAACAAAACCTTTTCTACATGTTTAGCTCTTGATCTTTGCCAAAGGAATTTAAATCAACTATCCATTTCTTCGGCCTTGGATGAAAATTTACTTTTTGAGGTAGAAGAACAATGATTCATTATGGACTGAAGGTCCGCCGAAAATAGCCACCCATGCATGTTGATATGCTCATAAACTCTGTGACAATTCTCAAACAATTATAAAATGGGTTACTATTCATACCCCTCTCATTCGCATAGACCTAGTTCTTACCCCCTTATCTCGTTCATAAACCCCCTATAAGAGGGTATGAATAGAATTCACCTTATAAAATCTGCTTCCTCGATCACAATTAATGGATGATAAGTAGCTAGCCTTATTGTGAGGCCTCGCTATGTTTATGAAGGATGTGTTTTGGGGGAAAATAATCAAGGACTCAATAATTTTATAGAGCCAATATTGATATCCGTTTGAAACCAAGTAAACATACTATTCTAAAATGTTAAGTTATGGTTTCTCATTGATTTTTTTCTCATTGATTTTGCTAACACCGGAAGGGAATTTCATAACTGTAAATTAAATAATAGAATTTTTCCCTTTATAGAATAGTTCTGTTAGAAGTATAAGCTAGATTTCAGTGACAGTTTATGACGATTAGTTTGGCGCCATATATGGCAGTTACTATTCTAACTGACACCTTCTAAAGGGTGCAACGGTCCAGTATTGTGTGTGTGTATATATATGTTCATAGTATGTATGTAAAAACGGATGATCAATAGATAACAAAGTGTGTCTAGTGTGTATCTGTCATCTCTTATGTGAATTTAATCTAACATTGTGGTATCAGAGCCACAAGTCTCGTGGCCACCAACATCACGAACAACTTTCATGCACAAATACTGAAACTAAATGGATCAAATTATTATCATTGGAGTATCCAAATCGAATCATAGGAACTGTGGGAAGTTATTGAAATTGGAATCAATGAAAGTATGATGCCGACAGTCCCCCCCCTCCCCCCACAAGAAGAATTAAAACGGAATCTGGAATTGTAGAAAAAAGATAAGAAGGCTCACTTCTTAATTTATCTAGCCGTTGAAGATGTTATTTTTGAATGAATATCGACCGCTACAACATCAATAGAAGCTTGGGTACTTTGTACAGGACATATAAAAGAGATGACAAAGTCAAAAATAGTAAGATTACAAACACTAAGGTGTGAATTTGATTACATCAAGATGCGTGAATCCGAGACAATAGAGGATTACTTCAACATGATCATTCTCTTATTGAATCAATTGAGATTGCAGGGTGAAAAAAAAGAGACAAGAGTTGTTGGAAAAATCTTGAGAATCCTGACAAGGAAGTTTGAATATGTAGTTGTTGCAATTGAAGAATCGAAGGATATTATTTCACTTACTTTAGAGAATTTGATCGGAACATTGCAATCACACGAACTAAGAGTGAGACATTTCGACTCTCCCTCCATGAAAACAAACATTTCAATTGAAGTCCTTGAATTCCAGCACTTCATCAAATAAATCAAATAATACTGATGATCAAAATGATAACACGAATAGAGGAAGAAGAAGAGGAAAACCATTCTCACAAATTCAATGCTTCTATTGTCAGAAGTTTGGTCATACGATCAAGGTATGTGGAAAAAGAATTGTAGATGAGAACAAGGGTTCCAACTTGATGCATACAGAAAAAAAGAATGATAAGCAAACAATGTTCATGATATAAAATACAGAAGAAGATATTTTTGATGATACTTGGTATACTATTAATGGATGTAGCAATCACATGACCGAAAATGATGCTCTATTCATTAATATTGATACTTCCATCAGAATAGAAGTTCGTACAGGTGATAATAAGAAATTAAGGGGCTGTTTGGCAGTTGCTGAATGATTTATGCAGAATAGTTAAGAGGTCAGAATGGTTAAGAGAGTCAGAATGGTTAAGTGCTGAATGAAATAATGTTGTTTGGTAATTGTTCTCTGAATGACAATAAAATTACCATTTTAACCCTCTGAATGATTTAGTACTGAATGAAATAAAGCTGTTTGGCTGATATCTGAATGAAACAATAATTTTACAAAAATAACTACAAATTTCATATTAATCCAAACAAACGTAACATTATTAGTTCGAAACAAGATTTCATATTAATCCAACCAAACATAATTTCTCATAAACTTCTGGCTCTCGTTCTTCTTCATTATCACTCAATTTATCGTCAGAACTTTCACTGCAAGATTCTTCAACCTTCTTTTTCCTTTTTCTATTCACATTTCCATGTGCCTTTGATGTGAAATTACTATTATGGGTGCCATCTGTTCCTTTAGAAGGAACTTTGGTCTGTTGGGGAAACACAGGAACTTGGTGGCTTTGTGCAGCACCTTGGACGTTTAATTCATATGCGGAGAAGGACTTCTTGCACCTTTGACAGTGAATAACTTTGTTAAGAACATCATCTCTATAGAATTGATACCTAACCGAACAAAAAGGACAAACTGTCCAGAAAGTTGATCGATTCCCAGTTTGTCCCCGCTGTTGTGAGAACTGTAAAAGTGATAATAGCAATCTTCAAAAAAACCCATCTAAATAGTTGATCTAAACAGAAGATCTATAAACAAAAAGTTATAGCAATCTTGATGTAAAAGTGATAATAGCTTCGAGAGATGTAAATAGGGAAAAGAGGTCACCGGCGACCGGCGATGGAGCGTCGAGAAGCTGTGGAAGGTACGGCAAGTTACCTGATAAGAGGTCACCGGAGATGGAGCGTCGAGAAGCTGTGGAAGGTGCGGCAAGTTACCTGATAAGAGGTCACCGGAGATGGAGCGTCGAGAAGCTGTGGAAGGTGCGGCCGGCGACAGAGGTGTGGAAGATGGAGGTCACCGGCGATGSAGGTCACCGGCGATGGAGGTGTGGAAGATGGAGGTCACCGGCGATGTGGTGAAGGAGACGATGAGAGTGCGTTGGTAAACCTGTGGAAGGGCGATGTGGTGAAGGAGAGGATGAGAGTGGGTGGGCTGGTAAAGGTATGGAAGGGTAAAGAGGGAAAAGAAACAATCTGAATGGTTTAGCATCGATTCACCCTCAAAATGGTTAAGAGCCTTGGGTAACCATTAAGAGGCTTTTTTTTTGTTGCCAAACATGCCTTACCTCTGATCGATTAAGAGGCTCCCTCTTAATGTCACCATTAAGAGGGAAACAAACAGCCCCTAAATGTCCAAGGAAATGGGTGAAGTTACTATAAATACATTACACTGAAACAAACGAATTTCAAATGTACATTACATGCCTGGACTAAAACATAATCTACTAAATGTGGGGCAGTTAATTCTCAAAGGATTCTGTGTGCAGTTTAAAGATAATATATGTGAGATAAAAGACGCAAAGGGAAATTTAATTGGCAAGGTTAGTATGACTCCAAATAAAAAGTTCCCCTTACGATTTCATGAAAATGTTTTATTCTCAAACACATCTGCACACCAGACATCTCTTTTGTGGCATAATTGATTTGAGCATATCAATTATGGTTATTTGAATTACATGTATAAGCACAACTTGGTCAGAGGGCTGCCCAACATTAATTCTACAAAAAGAAGTTTGTGAAGGATGTGTACTTGGGAAGCAATCAATAGATTCATTTCCTCAAGAAGGCACTTGGAGAGCAACAAAACCGTTAGAGCTTGTACATACAAATTTATGTGGACCTATGAGGACCACGCCTATAAGAGGGAATATATACGTTCTCACTTTTATCTATGATTTTAGCAAGAAACTTTGGGTCTATTTCATCAAAGAAAAGTCACAAGCATTCGAATACTTTAAATTTTTTAAAGCTCATGTAGAAAAACGAAGCGGAGATCAAATAGAAACTCTAAGATCAGATCGTGGTGGGGAGTTTACTACACACTATTTTCAGGAATTTCTAAAGGAACATGGGATACAACATCAATTAGCTACAAGCTACACAACCTAGCAGAATGGGGTGGCAGAAAGAAAGAATAGAGTCTTGATGGAAATGGCAAGAAGCATGATTAAAGGGAAGAAATTAACAAATGATTTCTGGGGAGAAGCAGTTTTGTGTGCATGTTATCTTATAAATAGGACATCTACCAAAGGCTTATCTAATATGACACCACAAGAGGCATGGTATGGTGTTAAACCAAATATTTCACACCTTAGAACTTTCGGTTGCATAGGATACGCTCATGTACCTACACAATTAATAGGAAAATTAGATGATAAATCCGAGAAGGGAATCTTCGTTGGTTATACTGGCAATTCTAAAGGATATAAGTTATACAATCCTGATTCAAAAAAAGATTACAGTGAGTAGATGTGTAATTTTCGATGAAGGGAAAACATAGTATGTGTTGATCCTCTCTCTCAGTGATTTGATGATAATTCCTTTTTCCTTTCGATGTATTTCTGTATCTGTAATTTC
>NC_037538.1:14321395-14355434 GCF_001531365.2 Cynara cardunculus var. scolymus | reverse complement strand
AAACAATCTTGTAAAATCTGTATTGATCTTCTTTATCAATATATATTTTAAATTTGAAAATTGTGTTTGTATTCATCCCCCCCTTCTACAAACTGTTTAGTATTCTTGTAGACCCTTTTGGGACCAACAGTATGATACTGCAGACAAAGAAAATTTGTTTACAAGTGCTGTAAGTGGCGATCTCTACTCTGATTCTACTCAAGAAAGTTCATCGATAAATAACAATAATTCACAAGCAACTCCTCAAAGTCAGATTATTCAACAAGATCCATCACTAAATGTGTCAACAAAAACACCGCCAAGAAAATTCAGAACTATGCAAGATATACTTCAAAATACACAACGTGTTGATTTTGATGAAGTAGCCGATTTTGTCCCTTTTGCTGATGCAAATCCACTTACATGTGAAGAAGCAGTTAAAGATGAAAAATGGAGGGAAGACATGGACAAAGAGATTAATGCAATTGAAAGAAACAACACTTGGGATTTAGTTGATCCTCCTATTGGAGTAAAATGGGTATTCAAGACAAAATTGAATGAGAAAGGAGAATTGGATAAGCATAAGGCTAGACTTGTAATCAAGGGTTATAAATAGAAACAAGGAATAGACTTTAACGAGGTATTCGCTCCTGTTATCAGATTAGAAACAATTTGTTTGGTTCTAGCCTTGGCAGCACAACGAGGATGGGAGGTGCATCAAATGGATATTAAATCCGCTTTCTTGAATGGCTATCTAAATGAAGTGGTGTATATTGAGCAACCTCAAGGATATGTTAAGAAGGGACATGAAAACAAAGTGTGTCGATTGAACAAAGCCTTATATGGATTGAGACGGGCACCCAGAGAATCGATTAATACTTCTCGACTCATGGTTTCGATAGGTGTTCCCATGAACATACACTCTACATAAAGAGACATGAAGGTAATATTCTTATTTTATGTCTTTATGTAGATGATCTGGTTTTTACAAGATCAACATTAGGCGAAAAGATATGCTAAGGAATTGCTTGCCAGATTTAATATGTTGGACGCCATGCCTGCGTCTACACCTATGGACTTCGGATTGAAGCTTTCTAAAAACATAATTGAAGCAAGTGTGGATGCTATGTTATTTCGTGGATTGGTTTTGATGTACCTTACTAGAACACGCCCTGATATTACATTTTCTGTTAGTTTGATTATGGTTCTGTTAGTTTGATTAGCAGATTCATGGTAGCCCCTAAAATAAGTCATTGGAAAGCAGGGAAAAAAATTTAAAATTTATAAAGGGTACATTAAATCATGGAATCACCTATTTCAGCTCGGAAGAACCAGTTCTTATAGGATTTAGCGATAGTAACTTTGGAGGGAATATTGACGACAACAAGAGTAGTGCAGACTATGTGTTTAATGTAGGTTAGGGAGCAATACCATGGCAAAGCAAGAAGCAAAATGTGGTTGCATTGTCTTCAGCCGAATCAGAATATATCTCTCTATCCTTAGCAGGTTGTCAAGCATTATGGTTGCGTTCTATTATGAAGGAATTAGATTGTATTCAAGTTAAACCCACAAAGGTTTATTGTGATAACATGTCAGCCATCGCTCATACAAAAAATCCAGGATTTCATGGAAAGAGTAAGCATATAAGAGTCAAAAACCACTTTATTCGAGATCTTGTACAAAGAGGAGAAGTGATTATCAACTTTTTGTAGCACCAAAGAACAAATGGCTGATACATTCACCAAGGCTTTGCAAATTGGAAGTTTTAATCAATTCAAGAAGGATTCATGAGTTACGGAAATCTAACTTAGGAGGGAATGTTAGAAGTATAAGCTAGATTTCAGTTACAGTTTATGACAGTTTGGCGCAATATATGGCGGTTACTATTCTAACCGACACCTTCTAAAGGGTGCAAAGGTTCAGTGTTATGTATATATATATGTTCGTAGTATGTATGTAAAAACGGATGATCAACATATAATAAAGTGTGTTTAGTGTGTATCTGTCATCTCTTATGTGAATTTAATCCAACAAGTATTGGATCATTCCTCGTGTCGGTCCACGAATGATGGACCGACAACATTAAAACTATTTAAATCTCCTCTCTTGAGGCACAACCGAAACTATCCTGATGTGTTTTTGCTTTAGAGAAGAGTCACAAATGGGTATAACATTGCCAGAAGTTTGGGTGGGGGAGGGCTAAGAATCGATTGAGGAGAGGCACTTCACATTCTTTCATAGAGGAGGAGTTCAAATCTCTTTTTATTGGGATAGAACTCTTTTTCTGTAGGTTAAGAGAATATATCAATTTACTACATGTAATTTCTACCAATTCAATTATGTTAATACATATATTTCATTTATTTGATTGGTTTGAGCTTGACTGTAAAGGTTAAAAGAGGTTCCAGGTTCAAATCCAAGGAGGAATAAAAATCCTCTTGTGGCAACGGAGGTTCAAATGCGGCGACTTCGGGCTATCTGCAAAACAGATGGTCGCCTAAGATTAGTCGGCTCGCATAACGAGTTGGATATCCATGTTAATAAAAAAACATGTTAAAGCAAAACCTGAAGTCAACAAAGGCACACCACATAGAAGATCATGTATTAAAAACAACCCTAAAATTAAGATCAAAATCTATATCGATCAGTTACATTAAGTACGAACAACCATCGCATTATTAATTTGCAGGTATTATCACAAACCAAAAAGAGAGGAGAGTCGAGATACAATCGAAACCTAAACCTTAGTAACCTCTTCATATATGTAATCTCATACGATATGATTTATTAGGTAATCATGTTTTTTATTCTCTAATTATTTGCACTAAAAACCTGCTTTATTATGTAAATATTTTACGTTACTGCAGCAACTTTAAACCCATAAAGCTCCAGCCCTGATGAGCATTGGCTTCAAAACCCTTTTGAGTTGAAGACTCATGATCTCATTAGCTCCACCAACCAACTCACCACCAATGAACACAGTGGGCATCGTACTGCACCCAACCCCTGACAATGCCTGCTCGATTTCCCGGCCTCTTGCAATCTCATCAAGCTCATAGACTGTAGGGTTCACACCAAAGTCATTGAAGAGAGACTTGACTGTGTGGGACAAGATGCAAGAACTCTTACTGAAGATCACCACAGGCCTATCAGAAACCATCATGTTCACTCTATCCATCAGTAATTAAAACTATTAACTTACAAATGTTAGTGATTGAAGAGACTTTTTGATTTGTTGTGTGGAATGTGAGTAGTGAGCATGGGGAGATTTATAGGGTTTGTGAGGATGATATGTGGAGAAAAGAGAATGTTTTAGGTTGGTGACAGATTGTATCAGGTTCCAGTGATGGGCTTTGCCTCGAAAGTTGACAGTGATAACTAGGCAAAAGTTAGGCCGGTAGCGAATCCCTTACTAGCTACGCTACGGAAGCAGATTTAGATATCTATGACTAAGTTTCTATGTGTACGGCTTCATATTCTATTCTTTAGTTGGTACGTTTTCATTCCAAATTTCTAATGGTCTTTTCAACAAGTGGAACGTTGTATTTTCCATCAATGCTAATTTCTGAACCTATTTGACAAAAACATAAAACACATTAACTACACGGTGGTATCTGATTGGTTTGAGTTTGGTTTCAATGGTCAAAAGTACTAGAAGGTCATAGGTTCAAGTCCAAGGAGGAATAAAAATCCCCTTGTAGCCATGGAGGTTCAAATACGGTGACTCCGGAATATCTGCAAAACAGGTGGTCGTCCTGGGATTAGTTGGCTCGCATAGCGAGTTGGATATCCAGGTTAATAAAAAAAAATAAAAAAATAAAACACATTGTGATTCATTTATACAACTTAAACATCTCGTAATCGTGTGAAACATTCTTTAATTACGACACAGTTTACCTAGAAATCCATGGAAAACATTCGGAACGAAACAAGTTAATTAGGGTTTACAACTTGCCTTGGCAAGATGCATTTACGACCAGAAGTTGCTCATTTTCTCATCCTGGGCACTCAGGACCGTCTCTTAGCATGTTAAATGTAAGATTTCAAAAACAGGGCCTCCAAAATTTTGGGGCCCAAGTTTATATTTTTAAGGTCTTTTTATCGACTTATTTAAAACTATAGCCGAAATTATTTAGGTTCAAACCATTAATTATTTGGTTTTAGGTTCAAATCAGTAATGGTTTAGGTTTAGTTTCAGATTGTTAATCGTTTTAGGTTTAACCCATTTTTATTCTTAAACATATATCATCTGTCATCTCATTTATGCAATGTAATCAAAATGTGGGTACTCCTTTAATTTCATATCTACTTAATACTAAAATTAATATAATACCAATTTATTTTTTTATGCCGAAGAGAACATAATTCACCTTTTTGAGATTTTGTTCTTTCAATTTAATATTAGTTAGGCCGAGTTGATGCAATTTTTTCTATATTCGATGGAATTTAATTTTCTTCTCTTTAAAAAGTCCATATGCTTTTCGTTTTACAATTTTCTTGGATTCTCTTACGATTTTCCCGTTTTCTTTAAAGTTCAAAATTTAAATTTAAATCATTATGTAAGGATATACACCTCCTTATCTCTGCTAAGCTAAAACCAATGGGACAAATTTGCTCTTATTTGGATCAAAGAGAAATTAAAATTGAACATGCGATTATTCCATAATTCTGGTTGACATGATATCCTACACGTATATTTCAAACCTTGGGACGGACTCGTGCCACCGCTTCATAGTTCCGTCTAAAGAAAATAGCAAGTTTTTTAAGGGTGCCACCATATTATTTTGCTCGGTGCCACCATATAATTTTTGAAACTGAAGCTTTGGTATAGGTTTCTAATTGCATAATTGGTAAATAATGCTTCTTTTGGTGAAAACCTTGGCTTCAAGTCCCACCAATGTCAATTTTTTTTAGTTTTTAACTCAGATTTTGATTTTTTTTTTATATGTTTTAGAAAAAAATATATCCTAAACTCGAACATGAGTCCATTCTATGCAAGGATAACAAACCAATCAACCAATCTATACTAATATTATGAAATATATCGAATATAACACGCTGAGCCAAATCTTCTTTATGTAAAACCTGCTTGATTTAGATCGGGAAAATCGTGTGGTTTTATGAAACCATGTGCTATGACTCGAATCCGTATTTTAACATGTTTATTTTTTATAGTCAAATTGTATCATTACCCCAGAAAAATTTCTAGATTTGTCTCCAATTTCACCTTGGTGATTCACAATGCATATAAAGATTCTTGGTCCATTATCTCATGTAAGATAAGTTTTGGTATGAGTTTTCATGCGGGTATAAGCAAAGTTGGAGTTATCCAACTGGGTTTCCTTTTAAAAGATGCCCATTCCATTACATTCACATGGACAAAATGAAATGAAATAGAAGTGAAATGCGGATAAGGGCCCTTCCTCGCATTCTACGAGAACCATTAATTCTAGGTATAATTTTCTCAAATCATTCTCTTAGATATTTTCATCTTCGATTTCATGATTTGGTTGCCAGACTATCAGTTCTTTTAGATTACCCCATTCTAGGATCTGTGCAGTTACCAGTAAGAGTGTTGCTTGAAACTGATCAACTATACCTGGTGTCAGAATTCTTAGCAACTTCAATTCATTTTGGTATCTCCATGGGTCCCAAAACTATGGTTTGTACAATCTTTGTATGCCATGGCTAAAGCCTTCAACCAAAAGGCAGATACCTCTCGTCAAAAGTCATTTCCTTGGCCAAAGAAGGCTCGATCGATCGATGGCTCAAACACCTTTTCATTTCTCAACATGTGTGGATTTACTAGCTAGTAGTATGTTACTACCTCCACCTCCACCTCCTTAATTACATCCGACAAGAATGGTGGACCAATGATCTGAGACCTCCATCAACAAAGGCATAGTGGAGAAGACCACTCCTAACCATCATGCAGAAAACATTCCTTTACTTCTTTCTCTTCCTCCAAGTTTAAGTGAAAACAATCAGGCGGCTATTGTACTGTAGCATGGCATACAATAGCACCATGCAGTCAAAAGCAAACCTAATTGATCTAAATTTGTTGCAATAGCCCAACTTAGACCATTAGATGAATAGAATAATCCATTTGGGTACGGTAGCTGAATCTTACCAGCTATACTATCTGTTGTACTCGTTTACTTGTGAGTTGACGTTTGGCTAAACAGGTGTATCATACGTGGTCCAAAGAGAAATAATTATCGTCATTGGCTACCTAATAAAAAATACTCTACACACTTGTTTTTGTTGGTTTCATTTAGCATTTTCCCTCATTGCGGTATGGATTACCATAGGTTAAATTCAATGGTGGGTTACCAAAGGTTGAAAGCAGTGACATATTACCCAAGGTAGAATTCAGCGATGGACACCGAAGGAATCCTTCAGTGAAGGATTGTCGACGACTTATCAATAACGAATCACAAAAACATGTCACCAAATTAAAATCTATGCATGTGCAAATAACTAGCTAGGAGAGGGAGGGGAAGGGAATTCATTAAAGTGGGCGTGCAGCCGACAGCTCGGCCATCTGCATTGCGGTCCAAACCGGAAGTATGTGGTAATATGGAGGTAAGAAAAAGACATGCGACGACACATGACGTGGAAAAACAACGTCGATTTTACGCAAACGAGAGTCCTTAACATCACTTGGAATCATGATAGATAACAGGGAATGTAATACCTTCACATAAAATAAGCACTTTAGAAAAGCACAAAATAAAAGGAAAATTCCCCCTCGCTTTCGATTCTTCACATACCAAATATCCCACCACCCTTAAGTAGCATACCGCTTCATCAATACAAAAGTATATATCAACTTTAATGTGTACGTAGTACAAATTAATCACCAAATCTTTTATTGTCACACTACGTACTAAGACAGGAGATTTTTTAGCAGCTAACATCACCGACACCCAATATTCTTTGGTATAAAAATATATGGTAGATCAAGAAAGATCATGTTTTTCATCAAGATTAATCTACATATAACGAGTATGATTATCAAGAAAGATCATGAAATATATACACGTGGTGGGATGTGGTCGAGGACCCAATCATCATGAGCAAAAGATGTAAACGTATGTAGTTGAATGTACATTATGTTTGTGTTATATCAACGAGCTATTTGTTTGTGTTTTCCTTTTATCACTTGTTACATATTGGGTTAATCATCTTGATTGCTCTATCCAAGTTTGTGTGCGTGAGTTGTTAGTAAGTCACACGTTTATAGTTGTTATGCCTTAAAGTTTGCAATTTGATTCTTTAGGTACGTGTGATCTAGACCCAACAGTGGTATATATCAGAGCTTTAGATTTGTTTCTTGGTGATTGAAGAATTATATCTTGTTGCACCTTTATTCGTTTGTTCTTTTCTGGATACACACAAAGTTTGTTCAAGATGGCTAACTCAAAAGAAAACACAAGAAGGGGAATTTTTGCCCTAATTGATTCTCCATTTATGGATCACCGTCGGATTATCAGTCAAGATGCATCGTGTGGAATTCTAGATTGCTCTATCGGCTTGTGTTCAAAAGTCAAGAAGAAACGACATTTGGAAGGAGTTTGTATCGTGGGTCTTTGTTCAAGGATGATTTTCTTGCTAATTTATATACATGCATTGAATAAATGCGTTGGTTGTGGGTGATACATACATACATATATATACATACGGGGGAGTGATCAAATGCAAACCACTCAATTTGTACAAACCATGCAAACCTCATTCAACCAATCATAATTTTTCATTTTATTCATTTTTTGTAATTATGAGAGGTTGATTAATCATTTTTATTGTGGAGGGTGTTAATCATAGATATTATCATCTTCATTATTTTAATTTTTAGAGAAATACATGAAACAGTTTCATTAATTTTAAAGAAATACATGAAACAGTTTCATTAAGTATTATATGAAACAATTTBACAACCATATATGAAACAACTTGATCAAAAAAAGTATTATATGAAACAATTTCACAAGATTAAACAATTTCATGAAAAAATTTCATAAGATTAAACAATGAAATCGACGGATAAAGGTGGTTTGCACGGTTTACACAAATGAGGGCGGTTTTTATTTGATCACTCCTCTATACATACATACATATATATACATACAGGGGCCTAATCAAATGAGAACTAATTAGTTTGTGGTAACTGTGAGAACCAATATTAACCACAAATCAATAGATAAATTAGGAAATTTATAATTTTGGCAATTTTGAATAAAAATATTAATGCAAAGATATTTTTGGTATTTTAAAACTTTCCTTCATTCTCTCTTCTCTCTCCGGCCACCGTCCTCCAGCCACCGTCCGCCGGTGATACTACAATGGTATCACAATGCATCATATATGTGCTTGGGTATCACATTGATGTCGTTTATGTGGTCGATCGAAGATGTAACACAGTGGTATCACTATGCATCTTATATATGATTAGGTATCACAATGTATCTTTTGTTTAACAGAGTCAATATTTTTAGGTATCATAGTGGTATCACCGGAGGCCGGAGAACGGTGGCTGGAGAGAGAAGAGAGGAGAGATGAGAGTTTTAAAATACCAAAAATATCCTTGCATTAAGATTTTAATTTAAAATTACCAAATTTATAAATTTCCTAATTTATCTATTGATTTGTGGTTAATATTGGTTCTCACAGTTATCACAAACAACTCAGTTCTCCCTTGAATAGGCTCCTATACATACATACATATATATATATACATACATATATATATATATATGTGTGTGTGTGTGTGTATGTTTCTTCCATTTTGAGACGTCGTTCATTGGGGCATTTTCAAGATGTGGATGCTCATTTGGAACTTAGTTTAATTGAGGATTTAAATTTAGAGGTTGTTTAGTTAGTATAGCGATCAAGCATACTTGTTTAAGAGGAGTCTGAGGAGCTTATTTCATTTTGGCATCAACAAAGGTAGGTATTTGCTCAAGGTGGATTTGTTGTTACCTTTGTTTTGAAGATGTTTAGTATCATGCATGGTAGAAGTGTCAAAAACGTTCTAGGCATCGTGGAAGTCCGCAACATGGTCCAATACGAAAATTCCAGAAGTCTTAATTAAGTCGGCGAAAGCAACTTAGAATTTTTGGGTATTTGGCATGGTCGTTTCCTATCTGCAACACGGCCATCTCATGCAATAAACTCCAACTCCTTCATTTTAGGATTCAGTAAGCTTTAACAACTCCTTTTTGGCTTATTTATCACGAATTTGAGAGAGAGACAGACGTTGGTGAGGATTACTTCGATAGCTTTAGAGTTTCAGGATCACAAAATGAATTATCTTCGCAAACCCTTTCACTTTTTTAGTTTTTCTTTCGTTAATCTGGATCATCCGTATGTGGAGGATATACACGATTATCTAACGATGGAACCCATGTTATAAATGTGAATTATTTTACATGTGATTTTCTTTGATTATTTATTACATACTGTGTTATTCGTCTTAGTTATTTGATTCACTTTTGTTTTGCATCGATTGTTAGTAACTAATTGTTAGACATTTATCGTTCTTATGACAAAGTTTGCCATTTGTTTGTTAGGAGGTGTGACCTAAACACAACATAATCATAAATCAAAATATAAGGTACATACGAATCAAATTTTGACTCACTTGATTAAATCATAAATTAATTGATTAAATCCCCATCTAAAAACTCAGCTTTTTGTTCATAACAGACTTTGCTGATCCCTCTAGTGGGCTGGGAATATTTGCTATGGAAATAAAGTTTGTAGAATTGGATGAACACAAAGCATGGCTCCAAGTCAAGGCATGGATGCCTCCAAATAATATATATATATATATATATATATATATGCCCCCTCGTGTACGAGGAAAAAATGCCAAATGGACCACTATTGTAAATCCATATGGTCTATCAAGTTTACCATCAAGTGCATTATAGTATTTGCATACACACATATACGATATATATATATATATATATATACACATGTATGTACATATCTTATAATGTCCGATAACTTTTCATATATGTTCGTAAGGAATTAATAGATGAGTTGAATGATATCACAAAAACACGTTTACGAAGTTGATAAGTGACAATTGGTGCTACCAAGAACACTATTCCCTTATATTTCATTTTCATGCCTTTATTCTGTCCCTGCCATTACGAAATTATTCCACAAACCCTATATAAATGGCCACATATTTGTCTTCACTTCCTCACACCAAAATCATATACTCTTATATATATATATATATATATATACTCTTTCACAAACAACTTTAAAACAAAACGTTTACTTTCCGAAATGGATATGGTGACGAGAATGGCGTCAGAGAAACCGGTGGTGATATTCAGTAAAAGTTCGTGTTCAATGTGCCATACGATAAAGTCTCTCCTTTTGGAATTTGGAGTAAACCCGACCATCTATGAACTAGATGAGATCTCCAAAGGTCGGGAAATCGAGCAAGCCCTTTTGATAGTTGTACAGAACCCTATGGTCGTCCCTGCTGTGTTCATAGGAGGTCAATTTGTTGGTGGAGCCAATGAGATTATTAGCCTTCACCTTCAGCAAGCTCTGCAACCTATGCTCAAAGATGCCGGAGCTCTTTGGGTGTGACCAGCCCTTGAATATATATATATATATATATATATATATATATATATATATACAATCTGCCTGTAATAAATACGTTTTAATTGCATATATATCGTCAACATGAGTTAATAATAAGCCATTGTGGAGTTTTGGTACTACTTGAGAAAATCAAGGATATGTTTTCTATTTTTTTCCTTTCAACTACTAGTTGCAAAATCAACGAGGTCGTTTTTCCTTTCTATTTGTAAATGAACTTGTACGTTTTGATGCAATTGATAACGTTCTTTTTGAATAACGAGCAAAACTACACCCGATGAATGACGCTTTTCTCATTTTTCATTGACGTTTTCCTATTGATATAATGGACTAAAAGTGTTTGTATATTGATATACAAGACTACCAAAGTCCATTGCTTTTTTTTTCTTTTTTTTTATAAGTACATAATATTAATATACGACAAATACAACAAATAAACTCATAAACCCTTCTCATCTTTGGTGAGGTTGAACTTCTGACCTCCTAGGCCAAATACTACGATATAGCTAGGCCAAAGGCCCTTTGGTGTCCGTTGCATTTCTTGGTGGTTGAGCATGAACTAGCTTCAACAATAGTGCAGGGCCCGGGCCCATAAAAATTAGTGGCTCAATTTTTTTAGTATAATGTTAATAGTTAAAAATATTATGGTAAAAAATACAAATTAATTATGGGCCAAAATAAAGAAACAACAAGATCTTTCTTTTCTCAGGCGATCGGAAAATAAAGAAATGGTTAATCTATGCAAGATAATTACGTATTTACAAAATACCGTCTCAATTCATCCCTATTGGAATTAGCTCTGTATCAATGAAATCTCATCATCCATACATAACGAATTGATATGGTATATTCATATCATACTATATGAACAGTAAGAATTAATAAGAGAAAAAAGGCCCAAGAGTTAGAAGGCCCAAATAACTTAAGCCCTAAATTTATGACTTATCTCCAAGGTCCAACCGTACGCCTCACCAATATGGCAATCTCAGCTCTAGCTCTCCCAAGGACCTAATCGAGTAATCGGTCGACTCTTCCAGTCTTCCAGAAATCGAGAACTCACGCTCTCACCTCTCCAACGGTCCAAACTCTGTATCTTCTTCTTCTCCTACTCGGCTACTCAGTTTCGATTTCAAATTTTCAAAGACGTTGTTTGACGTTTCATTTCCCTAACAGTAATTTACAACCGAGTCACTGAGGGATATGAAGAATCCGATGCAGAGGCATCCTCATATCCTTCAAAGTCTGCTCATACCCATTAATGGGGGTTTAGGTTAGGATATTTGTCATTATTAATACTATTTCTATCATTATTTAAATTATTGTGTTGAATGTTGATTGTTGTCCGTTAAAACTTGAAACAAGCAAATTGCAAACAGTTTCTGATTTCTCTTTTCATCAGCAAATTCTATTGTTCATTAGTTGTTCCATGCTTCTGAGTTTTGGACTTCAAGAATCAAGACTGTGATTTCGGCAAGTAATGATTTTTTAGTTTTTCGATTTATCAATACAGTCCTATTTATCAATTTTTTTTGTGATTTTAGAGTTTCACCGAGTTTGCAATTCATTGGTCTTAGACTTTTACTCTTGAGGCTTTTTTGAAAGAATAAATTGCAGATATAATTCTATACAGAATAGAATATCGAGTAAAACTATGCATAAACTCTTGAGGTTTTTTTGGAGAAGCTATCTACCTTATTCAAGATATACAACATTAAAATATGGGTCGACTGGTTTTCGTGGTAGCATTGACAGTCCCATAGTCGGCAATAGTTTAGGACTATTTGAATGATTCCTCTTCAAGTTGTGTAATATATTAGAGGCAAACCTAGATCATAGATGGCAGCACCAAGGCTTGGGGAGTAGGGCTGTAAACGAACCGAACGAACGCGAACGGAGACTTGTTCATGTTTGTTCGTTTAACTTAACCGAACAAACGAACGAACACGAACGGTAAACGAACGAAAATCTTTGTGTTCGTGTTCGTTCGTTTAGAAATAAGGTGTGTTCGTGTTCGTTTATGTTCGTTCGTTAACATGCTAAACGAACGAACATAAACAAACGGACTAAACGAACAGATTAAACGAACATAAATAAATATTATTTGAATTCAAAATAAATAAATAAAAGATTATATATTAAATTTAATATATAAACAAACATAAACGAACGTAAACGAACGATAAATAAACGAACGTTCACGAACATAAATGAACGAACGAGACTCTTGTTCATGTTCGTTCGTTTAACTAAACGAACAAAAAAATTTGTTCATGTTCGTTCATTTATTAAATAAACGAACATAAACAAACTTCCCGTCGAACGGTTCGCTGAACGTTCGGTTCGTTTACAGCCCTATTGAGGAGGAGCTTTCCCTAACCTTTGCTAATGCATCCCGCAATCTCATTGATTTTGCAATTCATTGATCTTAGACTTTTACTTATGATTTGATTGTGGTTTTAGACTGTAAATTGAAATCAATTACTAATATCTAACTTTGTCTATTTTTTTTAAATCTACAGACTACAATCTACTAATCAAGGAATAGAAGAGTTAATTTATTTAATTCCGATACATATTCCAAGACTCAAGTGCTTCTGTTCTTATTTAGTTTGAGTTTGTTAATTGTTTAAGCATGATGCCTAAAAAACATTTGTCTGGAAGTGTGAAAAGGAAAAATGAAAAATTGGTTGAGCAATTAGTACAATCACAAAAAAGAGCCATGGACAAATTTGTTAAAGGCGTAGGCACCTCTAATGAAAATTTAGATGAACATAATATTGAGCACCCAAATGTTGAATTTAATACTGAGTATCCACATGTTGAACAATATACCTTTTTTTTTATATTTATGATCCTAGTAATTGGGATAATCTTGACAATAAATCAAGAGATATTTTAGTTGAAAATGAGCCTATTAGAGAATTTAATATAGAGTTTCCTTTAGATAGCACGTCTAGGCATTTTTTCTATTCTTATTATGACAGATTGTTAAGTAATGGTGAGTCTAATGACCGGAAATGGCTAGTTTATTCAAAACATGTGGACAAAGTGTATTGTTTTTGTTGCAAGTTGTTCAAGTCTAGGAACTATAAAAATGCAACAACTGATGATGGATTTAGAGATTGAAAGCATTTTGGTGAAACACTTAAGGAACATGAGAATAGTATTGAGCATATGAGTAATATGTTATCTTGGAATAAACTGAGAATAAGGCTAAATACAAGCCAAACGATTGATAAAGATTTACAGCAAGAAATTTTAAAAGAGAAAGAACGTTGGAGGCAAGTTTTAGTAAGAATAATTGCCGTTGTAAAATGTTTTGTCAAATATTCTTTGCCTTTTAGAGGATCTAATGAGAAGTTATATCAATATGGTAATGGTAATTTTTTGGGATTAATTGAAATGATTGGAGAATTTGATGTGATAATTCAAGATCATATTAGGCGCATTCAAAATCATGACATTCATTATCATTATTTTGGTTCTAAAATTCAAAATGAGTTGATTTCTCTTTTGGCTCATAGTGTTAAAAATTCTATCATAAAAATTATCAAAGAGGCTAAATATTTTTCTATAATTCTTGATTGTACACCAGATGTGAGTCATCAAGAGCAAATGAGTTTAAACATAAGATGTGTGAATATGTCTGGTAATAAAATAAAAATAGAAGAGTATTTTTTAGGATTTTTAAAGGTTGATGATACATCTGGTTTAGGGTTGTTCAATGACTTATTAAATCTACTTAAATCTCTTGATATGAGCGTCATATGTGAGGGGTCAAGGTTATGATAATGGTTTTAATACGGAGGAAAAACACCAAGGAGTACAAAAGCGGCTACTTGAAATTAATCCAAAAGCTTTGTATATATATGTCATATGTTTGTCAAAGCTTTAATCTTACTCTTAGTGATATAGCTCATTTTTGTGTTAAAGTTGTTCCGTTTTTTGAAATTGTGCAACGTATATACACATTATTTTCTAATTCCACAAAAATATGGAAGGTGTTACTTGATAATGTTTCAAACATGACTGTAAAATTTTTATGCAATACAAGTTGGGAGAGTAGAATAAGAAATGTGAAAGCCATTGGATTTCAAGCTCCTCAAATAAGATCGGCTTTACTTGAATTATCAAAAGCATGTGATCATGCCAAGTCGAAAAGTGAAGCGGAAAGTTTGGTAAGTGCAATTGAAAATTTTGAGTTTTTATTTGTTATGATTATTTGGTTTTTTGCAATAAGCATGGTTAGTAAAAAGTTGCAATTCAAATTTTTGTGTATTAATGCTACCACGGAACAATTTGAAGGTGTGATGAAATACTTTGATAAATATATGAATAATGGGTTTGCATCAAGTATGGATACTGTTAAATAAGTAGATTGTGAAATACATACGTACATACACACGTACATACACACGTACATACATACATACATACTTGCATGGATACAAATACTTCGCTACCATCCGGTTAATTAGGGAGTCCTGTGAACTTCCAACAATAATTTATATAGGATTCCTAATTTATTCTCAATATGTCTTGTATCAACCAAATGATACTAAATGTTGATATTCTCTATTCTTATTACATCGTCATTTGAGATATAAGTATTACAATGATATAATAAAATCCTAAAAAGATTTAAGTTCCAATAACTTTTCATACAAATTCGCAAGCAATTGATTGATAAGTGGAATACTTTCAGATATAATAAAAACATGTTAAAATCAAGATACTTGATGGGAGACAAATGGTGCTATCGAGAACACAATTCTCTCTTGCTTCATTTTCAATCCTTTATTCTTTGCAAGGCATTTATCCAATAATTCCATAAATCCTATGCAATGCGGTCTCTACAACCTATGCCCAAAAACAAGGAGCTCTATGGGTGCAAGCTGCCCTTAACTGATACGAAGAAACAAGCCGTACGCCTAACACACACTACTAGAAAACAAGGTATCAACGAGGGAAAAACATCGTTCGCAGATCAGCAGGAGATTGGCCAAAAACAGAATTCCTCGCTGATCCCTCAATTTATTGCTAAATAAATCGTCCTTACCATTTTTACAACGATATGCATCAAAAATCAACCATCTTTTTCTATGTTTTATGTACACGAATTAGCCACGGTTGAACCAAGAGGACACGCGATATCCATATATGCTTATGTCATCATTACAATGTTTTATAGGATATTTAAAAATTTTAAGCATCCTAATAAAATATTTTATTGGAGTTACGTTTATAAGAGTAAACCAAAAAAATATCCTTTCTATGAGTGTTAATCTAATAGGTCTATATTACGTTTTTACAAGTTTTTAGGACGTTATTAAAATAAAGTGTTGTAATAACTATTTTATACGACATTATTTGAAAAAATATTCTATAAACGCACGTTATTAAAATAAAGTGTTGTAATAGCTATTTTATACGACATTATTTGAAAAAATATTCTATAAACGCATGTCGTATAAAATACTTAATAGCACACTTTATTTCAGAAACATGCAAGAAGCTTGTTAAGACTCTCAAAAGTGTACTATAAACTTATTTTAATGCTTTTAGATCATATGCACTACAAAATGAAGAGTATTAACGAGGGAAATTTCCCTCATTGATCTATCGCTAAAGGGTCATTTGTCGTTGATAGTTCGTCGGTCAAAAGCTCGTAGATAATGTTATCGGTGACGAATTAGCGACGGAATTCAGCGATGGATCAGCGATGGAAACTTTCAACGGTTGTTCAGCGAGGAAAACTTTCAGCGACGGATCAGCGAGGGAAACTTTCAGCAAGGGAATCTTTCAGCGAGGGATCACAAACCTATTGTAACGCTTTTAGATCATATATGACGCTTTATAATTTGGTCATAAATTTAAATTCTATAAAATATTCTATTAGGAGACTTAAACATCGTATGCATATTACCAAAGGGCCTTCGGCCTAGCGGTATCGTAGCCCTTGGCTTCGTAGGAGGTCAAGGGTTCAAACCTCACCAAAGATGAAAAAGGTGTGTGAGTTTATTTGTTGCATTTGCCGTATATAAATATTATATACTTGAAAAAAAAAAACATCATATGCATATTATCTTATGAGTGTTTTAATAAAAAGGGATTAGCTACCTGCCACTTTCTCTCTCTCTCTCTCTCTCTCTTTCTATATATATCATTCAAGGGAGAACTGATTAGTTTGTGGTAAGATCCAATCTCAACCACAAATCAATAGATAAATTAGAAAATTTAAAATTTTGGTAATTTTTAATTAAAATTTTAATGCAAGGACATTTTAGGTATTTTGTATCCACTCTCCTCTCTTCTCTCTCCGTCCCCGTCTTCTAGCCACCGTCCTCCGGTGATACCACAGTGTGATACTCAAGCACATATAAGATGCATTGTGATACCACTGTGTTACATATCCGATCGACCACACAAACGACCACAGTGTGATACCCAATCACATATAAGATACATTGTGATACCACTGTGGTATCACCGGAGGACGGTGGCCGGGGGACGGAGGCCCGGATATGGAGAGAGGAGAGAAAATATCTAAAAATGTCCTTGCATTAAAATTTTAATTAAAAATTACCAAAATTATAAATTTCCTAATTTATCTATTGATTTGTGGTTGAGATTGGATCTCACGGTTACCACAAACTTGCTTATCCACAACTGGAAAATGTGTTTATATATATATATATATATATATATATATATATATGAGAGAGAGAGAGAGAGAGAGGAGCGATTAAATGAAAACCACTCCAATTTGTAAAAATCGTAAAAACTATTCTCATCCGTCGATTTCATTGTTTAATCTTATGAAAAAAATTTCATTAAATTGTTTAATCTTGTGAAATTGTTTCATATAATACTTTTTTTGATGAAGTTGTTTCATATATGGTTATGAAATTGTTTCATATACTACTTAATGAAATTTTAATGAAACTGTTTCATGTATTTCTCTAAAATTAAAATAATGAAGATAATAATATCTATGATTAACATCCCCCACAATAAAAATGATTAATCAACCTCTCATAATTACAAAAAAAATGAATAAAATGAAAAATTATGATTGGTGAAATAAAGTTTTTACTGTTTTTATAAATTGAATGGTTTTCATTTGATCGCTCCCCTATCTATCTATATATATATATATATATATATATACACTATATATATCATGACTATATTTGTCACCAACCTAGCTAAAACTCTCTCTTTAAAGTATTATCTTCACATATCATCCTCACAAACCCTATATATCTCCACATGCTCACCAACAAGCCACATAACGAATTAAACATATATAGTATCACTATCTTCAATCACAATGTGCAGTTTTCAGTTCATTAATGGATAATGGACAGAATGGTTTAATTTCTGAGAGGCATGTGCTCATCTTCAGTTCTTGCATCTTATCCTATCTCTCATCTATGACTTAATTTGGTCTAAACCCTAAGGTCTATCCTCTCATGCATCTTATCCTATCTCTTATCTATGACTTAATTTGGTCTAAACCCTAAGGTCTATCAGCTTGATGAGATAGCAGGTTCCCCACAGAATGAGTAGGCATTATAAAAAACAACTTTTTAGATCTACAAAATAATTAAGTACGCCCCAGACATCAGGGCTGTACAGAATTAACGAGCACAGTCCCTGATGTCTTCATTAGCGTTGAATCTTTGGAACGGACTTAATTATTCTTTAGCTCTAAAAAGTTGGTTTTTATATAATAAATTTCATCTTTTTATAAACATATATTGTGTTTTGACCCCCAAATTAATTGGCTTGGGCCCCCAATTTTAGCATAAATCCATTCAATCAAAACCCTTGTCCATACAAAAGTTGACCCAGTAAACACCAAATGTGCTTCAACATTCCATTCACTCCTTCGCTTAATTTACATAAACTGAAATATTTTAAATGTTCTTGGCATAAATGTATTTATATTTGATTTGATTTTAATGTTATTTTATGTATAATTATATACATACATATATAATTACCTATAACATATTATAAAGTATTTGATACAAGTATTAATTGAGTAAGAACTTAGGGGCCGTTTACCCAAATGCTTACTCAATAAGGGTTTATCGATAGGAGTCAACACTATAATTTATTTTGATACGTAAGATTTTAGTACATCAAAACATATAGAATACAACAATTTACTGGTAAGAGTCGCTATCATCACTTACCGGGTAAGACTCTTCATCATTCATGTCGCTCTTACCTGGTAAACGGCCTCTTAGTGTTGGGTATTATTTAGTAATGCATAATTCATTAAATATCAAATTTACAAATAATTATTGTATACATGCAATTTTCTTAAAATTGTTTGAACTTTATAAAACTAACCGATAAATACGTTCACATATAGAATAATCATTGAGACTTTCTAATACGATAAAATATTACGTCATTATCTTTAAAAAAAATCCCATCACTAAAATAGAAATAAAATTAACTCTAAAATATTTATTATTAATTGTTAGGATTAGTGTTTGTTATTTCATGTCTAATTGTTAAGTATTTGTTAATTTGTTTTGTTATTTCGTTAGGAAAGCGAAAAGATGTTCAAAAAAAACTGTTATATTAATTTGCGAGGAAAAAAATGAAAATATTTTCAAAAGAAAAATGTCCACGTTCGGAACTGTAGCGACGGTAATGATTCTCTTCATGTTACGTTACTTAAATTCTGACCTTCTCGTCAAAGCTTTTGGATCTGTCCGTTACTTGCAGTACGGTTTAACTAAAAGTTCAAATCATAAAAGGGGTTAAAGTCCGTTCACTGTTAATTTCAAACATATTCGCAAGTGATTAATTAATATATGAAGGGAATAATTTGAGATATTACGATAAGATGTTCGCACCAACATAGTTGATAAGAGACAAAATAGTAGTGTTATCAAGAACACAATTCTTGTTTACTTTCTATTTCATGTATTTATTCTTTACATGTTCATTATAAGATTATTCCATAAACTCTATATATATATATAATTGGCCACACATGGTTTCTTCACTTCTCATACCAAAACCCTATAATCTTTTCAATCCTCTTTTATTAGTATATATACACACATATATATACCCTTCTCGAAACAAATTTAAGACGGAAAATTGAACTTTTAAAATGGATATGGTGATGAGAATAGTCTCTGAGTGGCCGGTTGTGATATTTAGTAGGAGTTCGTGTTGTATGTGTCACTCGGTGAAGACTCTTATTGCGCAGCTTGGAGTAAACCCTGCAGTCTATGACATAGATGAGATCCCCAAAGGTTGGGAAATCGAGCAAACCCTTTTGAGGCGCGGACGAAACCCTCCTGCTGTGTTCATCGGAGGTGAATTTGTTGGTGGAGCCAATAGGATTATTAGCCTTCATCTTGAGCAATCTCTACAACCTATGCTTATAAACGCGGGAGCTCTATTGGAATTCGAATGACTGGCCTGATGCTTGTAATAAACTCGTTTTAGTCTCGTATATTTTGCTCCGTTGACCGTGCATGTCAACTCGAGAGTCAACTTGACAATATCAATCCATGTTATGTTTTCTTAATTTTTGGTTTGGTTTTCTTTTTCTTTATAGCTACTTTGGTTCATCAAAGATCCTCAGCTTTGCAAGTAAGTACCAAGATTTGGAAAATGAAGTCATATTTTCTTGTAAGTAGTAACTTAAAATGAGTTCTATACATACGTTTTTTATCACTCAAGTTATATCTAATTTAAGTTAATTCATATTCCACAACTTTCCAAGTCGTTTTTTAAGTCACTTACAAAAATGGCATACTCTCAATACATCAAGCAAGGTTGAGGGTGACATTTGAAGTCAATCAACGACTAGCGACCGTAACTGTGGCATCTGGTTCAACCGTGCAAAAATGTTGTCACGAAGATCGTTATACAAAATATGGATACAGTTAATCAATTACCAATTTTGGCTAGTTGGTCGGATTTGCATTTGATCATTGCATTTTTTTTCATGTGGTATTTTAAATTAAAATACCGGTTTGCCAGCCATAAAGCCTCCAACCAACAGGCCAAAGTTGACACCGTTTTGTTGATAATTAATAGGAGTCCAAAAAAATTTCTTTAATAGCATAATATAATGATATATTAATTATATAAAAAAAAATTGTTTCTGTTATAGGATAACTGGAAAAGAATGAAGAGAATGAATATGTATTTCTCATTAATCATAGGCTCATTTTATAAGAATGAGTTACAAGTAGATAACTACGAAATATTTCACTTCTAATCTAACTCTAATATATCTATCTTCATCGTCATATCCTTTAGACGATGACACAATTATCCTACAACACTCCCCCTTGTGTTGAGTCAAATGAGTGATGGTGCACAACTGTTGGCTCGTTAAAACCTTACGTCAAAATAAAAACCTAGTGGGAAAAAATAAAAACCTAGTGGGAAAAAATAAAAATTAGGACAAAGAAAAGAGTACAACGCTCCAGTTTCTTTGCAATACATAGACTTTTCCTTTTAATCTAATATTCTTTCAGATTCGTACATTAATCATGAGTATTAGGAAAGTAATACGGTATATAAATTATTGTATCACTAAAAGCTTACACTAAGAAACAAAACCTAATGGGATAAATAAAACCTTGAGTGAAGAAAAAAACACAACATATCAACATTACATATATAGTAGAATCCTCCATTTATCAACATTACATATATTATTCTCATTACGCTTTCTGGCAAATGATTTATCTATGTCGTACAGGCTTTATACTTGGTAGGTTAGCATTACTTGACCAAATATCAGTTCATTTGTCAAGTAGTATAATTTTTCTGGATTGTTTCTTTTTATTTAGGACATATTTACTCTTCGTTGACGTTTTTCAACTGAGTGTGATTCGATGTCATCGTGCTCTATCATCTTATGAGCAACAATATATATGATTTATCATCAATGAGTATGTATGATCTGACCATCGACTCATATGCACTCTCATAATTCATTTGAGATTTTTTGATCTCTGGAATCAATATTAACTTCGGAGCGTCCTCCACTAATGATTCATAGACAGTTTTAATCAAAGATAATCTCGTGAGAGGTTTATGTATTGATGATAAATGGTTGATACTCTTCTTTTCCTTTAGATGAGTATCTATCGAACCAAATAGCTTCCCATATTTCCTTTTGGGAGCCACGACCCCAATCACACCTCCACCATGTGTGATTGTAATGCACTTTCCAGCGGCATTGTGCCCTTGTTTAGGGACTTTTAACCTTGCGGGTATATTTGTAGTCGATATATGTGATCTTGTCACTTCTTAAATAACATTTAAATGTATCAGATATCGAGTCTGATTCGTTTAAATATTTAGTATTTGTTTCACTTCACTTTCACATTGTGAAGTGCGGGGATCAAAATATTACCATAATCCATAGTTTACTCTAAAAAATATTACCATAATCCATACCTTTCACAAAAATTCTAGATCCAGTCACTAGCTCGAGCTTAGTAGGGGGTTTCAATTTTATACCAAGATAAAATAACAAATTATCGTACCAACCATATCAATTTAATTGGTATCAGATTAGTCGGTATCATTGTAATTGGTTATTAGTATCATACTAACTATCTAATCTAAGTCGGTACATGATATAGAAGTCGTGTACCACGGTAATACTGTATCATACCAATTTAAATTTTTAATTCTTTATTAATTAAAGTTTAACCGCTAATACAACATATCTTGATTCTATAAATTTTTAATTACCTTCTTTTCAATTGTGTTGAATTATAATATGGATGATTATATAAAACTTGATTAATTCATTCATTTAACCCTAACAACCTTAGTAACTCGTCTACAACTCCATGACCCATCATAAATCCTCGATGGCGGCTTGTGTTAAATTATTATTTGTATTATATTAAAGTTATTTGACTGCTTGTATACATATGGACAATTTGTACAACACATATCAACGTCTTATTTGATAGTTCAGGGATTTTAGTACATCTACATCATGTTGGTAAAAATATTAATATAAATAAATTTATAAATTTAACTTTTGTAATATTGGTACAACACCAGACCAACATATATATAGCAACCAAAAAATGTTTGGTTCCTAATACAATTAGGTACTATATATTATATGAAATTGTATATACCAATTAAAAATGATTAATACACGATATATATATATATATATAGGGGTATAATCAAATAAGAGCTAATTAGTTTGTGGTAACCGAGAGATCCAATCTCAACCACAAATCAATAGATAAATTAGAAAATTTATAATTTTAGTAATTTTGAATTAAAATTTTAATGCAAAGACATTTTAAGTATTTTCTCTTCTCTCTCCGTCCCCCGTCCTTCGGCCACCGTCCTTCGGTGATACCACTGTGATACCTAAAAATATTGATTTTGTTAAACAAAAAATACAGTGTGATACTCAATCACATATAAAATGCATTGTGATACCACTATGTTACATCTCCGATCGACCACACAACCTACCTTAGTATGATACTCAAGCATATATAAGATGCTTTGTGATACCACTGTGGTATCACCGGGGGACGGTGGCCGGAGGACAGGGGACGGAGAGAAGAGAGAGAAGAGTTTTAAAATACCTAAAATGTCAATGCATTAAAATTTTAATTCAAATTTACCAAAATTATAAATTTACTAATTTATCTATTAATTTGTGGTTGATATTGGATCTCACAGTTACCACAAACTAATTAGTTCTCATTTGATTAGGCTCATATATACATACATATATATATATATAGACATGGGATCATATGAGACCAAGGGTTTTTCATGAGACCCGTAAGACCAATTCTCAACCCTTGGATTTAAATCTACAATCCGAACATTCATAATCACAAAATTGCCACGAGACATCTCAATAATCACAAAATTGTCACCATGCAACTTTAGACCTTTAGATCATTAGTTTATAAATTTGATCAATGAACATAAATTGGTCTTACGGGTCTCACGAAAACTTTTGGTCTCACGTGAACTCAACCCTATTCATTGCTTGAAATGTGTACACCCCTTTATAATGAGGGTGACGGTTCTTGTAATAAAAAGGTAACTCCGTTGGTCGGAAAAAAGAAACCGATCATGATGATCGGAAGTCGTGAACAAATGTTAGGAATGATAACAAACAGATAGATCACATGGGACGACGTTAGAAAGTGGAATTTCTGCACCAATTTTTTTAAATCATCCACGAACACAAATCATTACTTATAAAAAAGATATATTTTTTAGGAAAAATTACATTAAAATGGAACCAATTTTCACCTGATTCTTATTTTGGGGAACCAACTTTCAAAATCGTCATTTTGGGGAACTAACTTGCACCTGATTTCTATTTTGGGGAACCAACTTTCTAAATCGTCATTATGGGGAACCAACTTGCACCTGATTCCTATTTTAGAGAACCAACTTGCAAAATAATTATAAAAAAATAACTAAAATTCGTTTTTTTCTTTTCAAAAATTAATGCAATAAAATCTATTTTCATTTCAAATCTCGTTTTTTTTAATTTCATATATCAAATTGAAGATTTTTTTTTTTAAATCCAAATTACCACAATAAAAATTATTTTTTATTAATGCAAAAAAAATCAATTTAATAGATTAAAATTAATTGATGCAATAAAAAATAAATATTAAATATCACATTCAAGATTTTTATATTTATTAAATATCACATTCAAGATTTTTATATCTATTAAAAATCTTGAATGTGATATTTAATATTTATTTTTTATTGCATCAATTAATTTTTTTCTATTAAATTGATTTTTTTTGCATTAGTAAAAAATAATTTTTATTGTGGTAATTTGGATTTTTTTTAAATCTTCAATTTGATATCTGAATTTTAAAAAAACGAGATTTGAAATGAAAAATAGATTATATTGCATTAATTTTTGAAAAAAAATGAATTTTATTAATTTTTCTATAATTATTTTGCAAGTTGGTTCCCCAAAATAGGAATCAAATGCAAGTTGGTTTCTCAAAATGACAATTTTGAAAGTTGGTTCCCCAAAATAGAAATTAGGTGCAAGTTGGTTCCCCAAAGTGACGATTTTGAAAGTTGGTTCCCCAAAATAAGAATCAGGTAAAAGTTGGTTTCATTTTGATGCAATTTTCCCTATTTTTTATACAAACTATAAGATAAATTGCCTTATTTTGTTTTGATTTGTATTTTGGGAAATATATTATATTTTTTTAAGTAATTATAATTATAGAACATATTAATTTGTAACAACCAATTTGACATGCATAAAACTGATTGATGAACTTTTTATAAGCTTAATTAAAGTTGTGAGTTATCAATAATTTTTACAATGATTTTAAGTTACTGGGTTAGTCACTTGGTTTTGCTCAAGGCATTAAAAAATTACACTCAATTATTTTGAATTTTTAAGTTATTGAAAAGAAAAAATTTAAGTAAATAAACCATCAAACTTGTAAATTGATTTTTCCCACGTCAATTTAATCCAAAGAAAAACTACATATAAACTATACAAGGTTCTAAAGTAAAAGAATCTAAATCAATTTTACTGATTTCAAATTTTACGTCATTCAAACCCTTTGCACCCAACAACATTGTTCCCCCTCACCACCCCCAATCATCGTCCTTTTTTTCATACCGTCTATAGCCGTCGTTGACCGCTGCTATCGATCTCCCACTTTTAGATATGTTTTTTTATCATATGGTTCTCCAACTTTTACAATAATTAAATGTAGTACATATAGACAAATCAAAAAGCAAGAGAATGAAATACAAAATAATCGATAAAAAGAGGGAGATTGATGGTAAGGGCCACTGAACACTGATGAGTGGTGATAAAGAGCGGACGACGAGTGGACGGCATGGGTGGCGAGTGGGAAAGATGGCATTGGGTGTAAGGAGTTTGAGCGACATAGGGGTTTGGGAACAGTAAAATTGATATGTGTTTTTTTTTTAAATTCAAAATCTTCCTAACCGGTTATAAATAAATTTTTTTGGGTTAAAATGATGCAGGTAACTAATTTATACAAATTCAATTGTTTATTTATTCAAAAAAATGTTTAAGAACATAATAATTCAAAATAAGAATGTTTAATTGTTTAATTTTCATTCAAAACAAGTTCAAGAACTTAATCATTTAAAATAGAAAATTTGGGTTATTCTAAACTTTTCCCACTACAGAACTTGTTAAGTTATTCAACCTTTTTATAGGTCTATTATTTCCGTCCCTATGGTTTGTGATTTATTGTTGTTTTCGTCCCTGAAACTAAAATCTATTAATCCTCCATTTAATCTGGGGATTAGGCATGGTAACGAGGCGAGGATGGGGCGGGTTTTGAAATCCCCGGCCCCGGTTTGTAGTAACGTCCCCCGGTCCCGGTCCCTGACACGTACAAGGATTATTATCCCGTCTCCGGTCAAATCTCTAGCAATCCCCGGTCAAAATCCGGTAAAACCCCGGTCAATCCCCATAAATAGTATCTTTTATTTTGATTCTACCGGGGATCCCCGGCCCCGTCCCCGGTTTGTGTCTACCGGGGATCCCCGTTCGGGTCGGGTGAACCGGGTTCCCCACCATCCCTACTAGGGATATTTTAGTTTTTTTGATTATTTTGATATTTGGTGTATTAAATATGTTTTTTGGTTTCCTTTTGGTATTTTAGTCTTTTTGATTTAATAAAGCTATATTTTTTATATAAAAAATTATATTATTTTGTTATTGTTTATGATAAAATGATCAAATATTTTTCATACAATTTGGTTTTCCATATTTTTGGTCATTATTGTTTTAGTTTCTTATCGGTTTGATTTATGTCACTAACTTTAATACGTCATTCAAATGTAAGTCGTTGAGTACTCCTCACATGATAGTATTTTAATTATTTTTTCTTAATTATGGGACAAACGATTAAAATTTTATAGACCAAACAATTAGATATTTTTAACTGATAAATGTATATGATTTTACTAATAGAAAGTAGAATTATTTGGTTCCATAAGTCATTTAATTATATTAGACAAATGTATTTCCTATACAATAAGTTTTTAGAATTTTTTTAAAGCATTTTTAAAGAGACTTTTATGAGGTGTCCAATTAATTTTTTTGATATAACAATTCTAAAAAATGACATTTTTATATGACATGTTTTCGGATTTGTATGTAAAAACATGTACGTTTACATGAGATTTTAAAAGAAAAGAGTTACAATAAGTTTTTTATATGATATTTCTGAACAATTTACATTCTTATATGACGTCTTTCTGGGTTTGTATTTGGAAAAAGATGTCGACAAAAAATTAATTGGAGTTTTATTTTAAAAATGTTATAAAAGACGCCTAAAAATATTGTATAAACTTAAAGGCCGTTTACTAAACACTTACATAGTAAGTATTTACCAGATAAATTTTTTTATCGGATGAACATGAGAAGAGTTAAGAATCTTACTGGGTAAGAATGATGAGAATGATGGAGAGTCTTACCCGGTAAGTGAGGATGACGACTCTTACCTAGGTAAACGCTTACCCAGAAAATTGTTGCATTCGATATTAGTAGAATAAATCAAACTCATAAGAAACTAAAATTATAGTTACCAAAAATATTGAAAAAGAAACTAATTATTTTATCATAAACAATAACAAAATAATATAATTCTTTATATATTAATTTTTTTTATCAAAAAATATAAAGTTTTATTGTATCAAAAAGTCTAAAATATCAAAAAGGAAACCAAAAAAAATATTTAATAAATCAAAAAGGAAAAAAAAAACTAAAATACCTCTAAATTAGTCTAGGAGGACTAAAATTGTAATTTCAAAATCACAAGAACAAAAATTGCAAACTTTCTTAAACTAAAGGGACTAAAATAGTAGTTTAATAATCTTAAAAGACGGGCTTTGAAAGTTCGTTATATTTGTTTTAATTAATTTCTCTTTAATATTTTATTTTTATATTTTTAAAACTTTAATAATGGATTTTAATATAGTTAAAAATGTTAGATATAAATGGAAAGCTTCCTTATCTAAATCTTCAACCTCTGGTTGAAGACTCTGTTCACATTCTTCAAACTGCAACTGTTAAAAGAATCGGTGGTTATGGCGGCTTTCGATCTTCCACCGGAGGTGTTGGAAGTGCTTCCATCCGATCCATATGAACAGCTCGATGTCGCACGCAAAATCACCTCCATTGCGCTCTTTGCTCGAATCTCTGTTCTTGAATCGGAGTCCTCGGAGCTCCGAGTGCAGCTTGCCGACAGTGACGTCGTCGTCGATGACCTCCAGGCTCAGATTGACTCGCTGAACTCTTCTCTCTCGGATAGCCTCGATAAACTCTCCCGTGTTGATCAAGAGAAAGTCAGCTTCACATTCCGACTTCTTTTTGCTGAAATTATGGATAGATTTTCGATTTTTTGTTATTGTTCTTGTTTTGATATGAACATTTGTTTAGTTATGTTGTTAGGAAATTCTATTGAACGAGAATGCGTCGCTATCAGAACAAGTTAAAAAGCTCAATCGTGATGTTGCTAAGGTAATTCAAAAACTTTATATAATCTTCGTTTTCTATGTCAAATTGATATGTTGTTCTTCTAATCAGGATTTGGGAAGCGAAGTTTGGTCAAATTTGGTTTATTGGATTTATTTATTGTTCTTGAACTCTGTGGTAATCGCAATTTGGTACCCTGACCTCCTCATATTATAAACTCAGTACGGGTAATCAGTAATGGGTGTTTGAGACTAAATTCATTTCTTCTTGATCGTCGTAGAAATGCATAACCAAGTGCTTTTAGCTTTGATCTCTTCCTTTTAGTAAACATTTTATCAATTCTGGAGTAGAAAACTAAAACCAGTTTGTTATGTAACTCATGCAGTTGGAGAGCTTCAGGAAGACACTCATGATGTCGCTTCAAGATGAAGAAGGCAATTCTGTGAGTAACTTTCTTTATGGATCAAAGATTGTTTTTTATGGTTTGAGGTCTACTTTTTCGCTGCATATGTGGAATAAGAGCATATGAGCATACTTTGAATTTCAACAATATGTCAATATGATATTACAATTAGAGGCATTACTTAAAGGCCTAACCATCTTCAGGTCAATACGGTACCAGCTAACCATCCAAATCTTCAATTTATTCAAATATCTGTTTGGGTTGCAGGCCAAGGACCCTCCTCATGTTGTTGCATCAACTGTGCCAGACCTTGCAAGTTTGTCATCTCAGTCATTTTCTGGAGGTTACTTGATTTCTAGTTTCACTGCAACTAATTGTATTCCAAGAAGAGCTTTATATGACAAAAGAGATGTAATTTGTTTCAGAAGATGAGGAAACTGTGCCACCTTCAAGTGCTTACCCAATCAGGAGTCAGTCATTAGATGTACACAATTCGTATCAGGATGAGCCAGTCACGGATGGTGAGCTACATAGATTATTCCTTTTATCTGTAATGATATTTCTCCAACTGCTCCTCCTGATGGATTGATAAACTTGCAATACTTTTCTATCATATGGGATAAAATTGAAGACTTATTGCCTACTTTGGTTTTTTGTGTTCTTTTCTCTTATCAGCTTCAAGACCGCGAATGTCACCTGGCCTGTTGATAGCATCCCAAACAAGCACACCTCGACTAACACCTCCCGGATCCCCTCCAAGCCTATCAACATCTGGATCCCCAAAGAGGACGTCTAAGCCAGTTTCTCCAAGACGACACTCTATTTCTTTTTCAACCACAAGAAGCATGTCTGATGACAGATCTTCTGCCTTCTCATCAGCAACCTCAAGCCCATATGGCTCCATGTCAGGTATGGATGCTGGATCACAACATAGTGAGAACTTCATCTTAAAAATAAGAGGTGCCTTGTATAAGCATAATGCAATGCCAATGCTCCACTAAATAATGGCAGATTGACCTTTTAACATAAAGACACTAAAGCACATTAAAAGAAAACAAAAAAGAAGTGAATCTGGTTTTCTTACATATGTCAGGTTGGATGAGTCCTCTTACATATGTCAGGTTGGATGAGTCCTCTTACTTATGTACTTGCAAGACAGCTTGGACCTGAAAAACTCCACAATATCTTTTAATGTCAAATAGAGGCCTAGAAACCAAAGATATTCAATTGAAAGATTAATCTGGTTCTCGCTTCTTGCATTGCTATTGAAAAATCCATCTGAAGTTCCTCGAAGATTTGTTTTATTTGATTGTTAATATACTTTCCTATAAATGAAGCATAGTGCATCTAATTCATGATTTACAACAACTATCATCTAGAAAAGTGTTTGCTGTTCTACCTATAGACATCATTTCTGCAAAAAGATCAGAGTACATCACATATGCCTTTGTGCTTGCTTTTAATTTCACTCGACTACCTTTGCGCTACTGATTTAACTCCCTTGTGCTTGTTTCAGGACGGACACGAGTGGATGGTAAAGAATTTTTCAGACAAGTGAGGTAACCTGCTTCCACTGCACTTCTAATGGTGAAAATAGCCCTTGATAAGTTGGTTCTTCATTAAATTTGGTATATCAAACCTGCAAGCAAAGTTGACAATTCTAAACTCTCATTTGAACCATGAGACTGAAATGTTCTGTTTGTATTGCATAACCTTTAATCATCCTTCCAAATTACTCCTCCATCTCATGAAAATTGCAACAATTTTGTAGCAACCTTATTTGATTGCAACATTTATTTGACAAAGTTTTGCAAAAAAAATGATATGACGCCACCCTCTGGAGCTCCGTTGGGTATCCCAAATCAGGTGGGTGGTCCTGGAGTGAAACCCAGACCTCCCATTTATTTTGTAACGATGTCCCACCTCCTTACCTGTTAGGCCAATGCCGCAAGGATACATTTTTGACAAAGTTGTAAGCTAAAATTACCTATTTGCTCCTTGTATCTGTTACCACATTCCGATAGCATTGATTTTAGTTAACAACATCCCCCTATTTTGTAATATATTATGATTATGGATGAAGATGGCATGGCTTCACTCATTGCATTTTCTGCCATTTATGTCATCATTACAACAAAATGGGCATTTTAGGACATCTAGCCGTCATTGGGCGACCTAATAGAGTATCTAGTAGGACTTGTTTTTATAAAACGAACAACTTTGAGTCCTATACAATGGCGTTAGTGTTATAATAAGTTGTTGGAATGAAATTAGGTATCTAACAAGTTTTATTGACGAAGTTGGTCAATATACCAACAAGAAATAAACTTCTCATATGAGCCATGTTATACAACATGTATGAAAAGTGTCATTAGCCTTTTTTTCACATGACACTTTCCAAAAGAGTCATTATAAAAAGGCTAATAAAGCGATTTATTTCTTGTGTCATTAGATCGTCCAACTTCGTTAATAGAACTTGTTAGATCTCCTAACAACTTATTTTGAAGTCGTTGTATAGGACGTAATGTTGTTGATCCTAAACATAGAAGACATGTTTAAGTATTCTATTAGGACGCTCAAGGAAATGCATTCTCATTGGTGTTGCTTCAACTTCAACAATCATGCATCTCTTCTTTCACTTTCATCAGGGGAAGATTGTCATACGAGCAGTTCGGTGCTTTTTTAGCAAACGTAAAGGAACTAAACTCACACAAGCAAACAAAAGAGGTACGTGTACATAAGCTTTCATGCATTTGTCCACCCCAAAACGCCATCCAATCGTTCACTTTTTTTTGGTTCTCTTGTCTCTTAGGATACTTTACAGAAGGCAGATGAAATCTTTGGCCCAGAAAACAAGGACCTTTATGTTATTTTCGAGGGATTAATCTCTCGTAACACCCATTAAAAGGACTACGACATGTTTTTATCTGGAGATTATGACATAATCTTCGTTTTTTTCTTTAAAGAATCTTGTAATTCATGTCAAAAGGACACATTTCAAATGTTTGGAATCAAGATTGATTTGATTTCTAGCATTCTTTTTGCTTTACAGATTTTTAGAAATATATATATATATATGAAGGGTGTAATGTATTATAATCTCGTCTAAAACGGTGGGGTTATTAGTTCAGTATTATAACTAATCTATTTGAAGTATTTGGAAACTGGTTTGACCGATAACTGGTCATTATGTTATGGCTGATGACATTTCATCAGCTCAATATTTTTTTGTTGATATGGACGATGATATGAATTTTGTAATATTAGAAGGGTACCCACACAATGTAGCGAGATACATCTCGATTTTAATATTTCGTTTTTTTTTTTTTTCAATCGATGTTATAATACGGTTTATATGATTTTGAGAAAACGGTAATGTTTTTTTTAATAAAATATAAATATCAAGATATCATAAAAAAATTTAAAAAAAATATTGATATGGGTATCAAACTAATTATTTAAAATTTCTCTTCATTTTTTTTACTTTTGATTTAATAATATATTTTTTGTAAAGATAATGATTATTCTAATTATATTTTAGATATTTTATATTTAAAATAAAATGTATATCCTCTATTTGATTATGTTTATCTGCGATTAGTTACATGAATTCAAACATGAAACTTTAATAAGTTGTATTTATAGATAATTTACTTGTAATCTTGAATATTAAGTAATATGCATTAATAAACAATACTCCATACATAAAAATTGTTTTTAAAATTTTTTGTTAAATGTTTTATAACATAGTATAAGTAAAATTATTCTCGAATCCTTTTTCATATGCTTTGTTTGGAATTTATAACAATAATGATAATATAAAATAAATAACCCTAATGGAAATCAAACACGAATTAGGGTTTTTTTATTATGAAATTTCTAATAACATATAATAAAAAGATCTAAACTAATTTTATATTAAAAGTCTATCTCATTGATCATGTTAAAAAAAAATATTTAGTTGTATTTCATGTCGTTTAGCATATCAGCATGAAAATCAGTTATTCATGTACTTAACTATTTAAGATGTCATATTTTAAATACTGAAATTAAAGTTTTGAAAATACATTACATAAAATAAAATCGGAAAAAAGTATGATACATTTTCAATTTTTCATGCAATTTATTCTTTTTATCTTTAATATAAATTTAACATTATTTAAGATAAATAGGTATCTATAACTAAGGGGTTGTTTGGCAGTTGCTGAATGAATTGGTGCAGAATAATTAAGTCAGGGCCGTCCCAATCTTTTTGGAGGCCCTGTTACATTATTATAAAAAACGTTTAGACAATTTATCTTTAGGACCTTTCTGAACAGACAAATCTCTTTTAGGACCCTTAGCAACTAACACATCAATCATTTTAGAATCTAATGCATCCCAATTTCTTGGATCAAATATATCAAAATGAACAAAAACATCATCAACATTAGTAGCATCATTACCATTAGTAGCATCAGGACCATCATTAGAAGCATTATTAGCATTTATATCAGGAACATCATTAGAAGTAGCCAAATCCTCATGAGAGTCATTTAGAGTGCCAACTAAATTCACCATGGTAGGATTTTCATTAGCATCAACACAAGCATCATCCAAATTAATATCAATATGTTCATTGTCAAGAGAAGACGGACCTTCTTTTAAGACAAATTTATCAAGAGATCCCTTTTGAGATTGAATTATCTCTTCAATTATTTTCTTTTTTTTTACGTTTTTGACATCTAGAATCATATTTTCTAACCCTAGAAGACATATTAGAACTGAAATAAGTCAAATAAAAAAGATAAGAAACAAAATAACCTGAGTGAGGATGATAGTATTACTTCTAGCTATTGATACTTGGTCCTCCCAAGTCCCAACTCCCAAGTCCCAAAAGATTTTGATTGCACTGCAAGAGATAAACACATGTACATATTAACATATATTAGAATTTAGAAATAAGAAATAATAATTTGAAGTCTGTTTGGACCAACACAGAAAAATAACAAACCAGGGAGACCTTTCATTAGTTCATATACTTGCAAAATTGTATAATATATTCAAACAAAACAACTGAACTACTGAAATTCAGTGAACTACAGTGTACAGTCTACTGTCTACACACAGATTACAATTTACAGAACAAGTGAACAACAGTACACTAGTTCCAGGGAGACCATTTGTGACTTGTGTATACATAATACATATTCAACACACAGAGTCCACAGAACAACACTAGGAACAACACTTCCAGGTTGAGTGGTTGACCATTTACAACCAAACTTGTTACTTCCAGGGAGACCATTTCTAATACATAACCTCTCACAAGTCACAAGTCACAGATTACAGAACAACACTTCCAGGTTAAAATCAACCACTTACGATTTAGGAATTAGGTTAAAATCAACCACATTTAGGAACCGAATTTGACAATTTGTGTATACATAATTACCGTTGTTCTAGTTGCCGTTGCAATGGTTGCATATCTAAAACCGAATGGTCCGAATCATTAGCCATTTTGAAAGAATTCAATC
>NC_037538.1:14318945-14320065 GCF_001531365.2 Cynara cardunculus var. scolymus | reverse complement strand
AGTTATATAAATAGACGGGCTATAAAATTTGGGCCCCAAAACATTGGGGGCCCTGTTCTAAAGGGCATATTTAACAGCCCAATGGACGGCCCTGAATTAAGTGGTCGGAATGATTAAGAGGCTCTCATATATAGTGCAAAATAAAATATAATTGTTTGGTAATTGTTTAAAATGAAATTATGGCGCTGAATGGTAAAGAAAGACTCATGATTCAAAATCATTCAGAGAGTTTTAGAACCATTAAGAGACAGACTTTTTTTTTGCCAAACAAGATTCACTTTCTTAATGGAACTATTAAGAGGTAAGCAAACAACCTCTAACACATTTTTCGTATTTCCACTGTTGGTTTTACGTGGAGTTCGTCTAATTCTATATACCTAATTTCCAAAAAAAAATCGTTACTTATTTAAATTAATTAAGGATTCATAATTAATCGAGGTCAGTTGAACTTTCTCGAATAGCCCAAGTGATCATCGAGAGTATTCACCTAAAACTTATTTTTGTGTTGTGTTTTTGGCATAATTCCTAATTTCAGGAGTCGAAAACTCCTCATTATATGCTATGAATACTCTTGTAGTCACACTAACAAGTTAAGTGCAAGCTCGTTTCTAGTCATAAAACTGAGGGTGCCAAATAAATTTGAATAAAATCTACAAAAATCGACATTTGCACAAACAACCTCGACCCTGTCTTGTTCTTAGACAATAACAAGAGTTGCATTATAACTTTTGAGGGACAACTCAACTAGTAAGATCTTGGATTTGCTTTTAATAAAATCATCAGTTTAAGTCCTTTTAAAGTCAGTATAGAGTTTGGATGGCAGCAATTTGTTAATTGAAGATCTCAGAAGCTTAATCAATGCATACAAACTAACCTGGTTATGAAAAAAGAAATCTAGCATTTTTATTTTCTATATCGAAGTTGAATGAACCATGCATATATAGGCTATGTACTAACCGATAAGCTAGTTGATAGCTGATAAGTTAATTGATGAACAAATCATGTTTAACAAAAACTAGTTGATAAGTTAGATGAAAATGTAAATGACAAAAAAAAAGATATCTTGAAAAATTAGGCAATTATAACATTTCATAATATAATTAAAACAAATTCGTAATAA
>NC_037538.1:14287078-14318636 GCF_001531365.2 Cynara cardunculus var. scolymus | reverse complement strand
TACATAAATATTTTTAGAATTGTTATATTTTTTTATAACTAAATATACTGAATAATTATTAAAAAATGAATTGTTATGATTAATAATAATTCTAATTGATATTAATATATAATGTATAATTAGAACTAATTAATACTAGTTATTCTGAATTAATACTAGCGGCGGAACCGTGCGTTGTCTGATAGCATGAGTACTTTGTGTTGATCATCTCTCTCAATAATTTGATGATGATCGTTTTATCTATCGAAGTGTATAATCTATGTATTCAGTTTCAACGATCATCACTATTTGTTCAGTTATCGCTGAACATGTATTGTAATTCGTTCAAAGATCGATATACTTCAAGAAGACAAAACGCACACCATAGATCCTTCAGCGATGTCGAAGACAGAAGCTGAAGATTAGAGACCAGCAAGTTCGTGATCTGAAGCGGTTTTCAGTGATAACAAACTCGTCTACACAAGTGTGAAATCTGCGTAAGATTCAGCGAACACTGATGAGACCTTCAGCGTCATTCCAGTGTCAGCAATCAAATGAATCTTATCGAGCAATATTAGTTTTTGTCTTGTCCTTCTGCACACAAAGGACAAACCCATACCTTTCTAAGTATTGTACAGTACGGAGCCACTCCTTTGACTCTAAACGTGCTTACCTACTTTATGAAAGAGTACTGTTCATATACAACCAAAAGGACTGTATATTGTAACAAAGTAAAAACTTTCCTCTAAAAGTTTGTCACGTGCTCTATACCTTCTGAATTGCATTTAATGCAATAGGTATAAATAGTTGAGTAGTTATCCTCTCAGTTATCATCTTCCTCACTCTAAACTTACCCAAGAAGTTATTTCTCTCTCTACTCTCTGTCTAAGAGAAAGACTCACTTTAACAAGTGAAGAACACATTTCTTCTTGCCTTATTTCTTGTAGCAAGTTTTTTCTTATTGCTATATGTATTTTGTGTATATATTAGATTGTTTAGATATGTTATGTATCTTATCTCTTCCGCAAACAATCTGTAAAATTTGTATTGATCTTCTTTATCAATATATAATTTTTAAAAGTGAAAGTTACCACGCAATGTTTGCTTTTTGTGTTGTATTGTTGTTTTATTGTCTTCTTTTCTCTAGATAATTTATTCCTTTCAAAATGGTTTTGCAAAACACTAGCACCAACTTTCACGATAATGTCTCTCTTGTCAAACATCTCCGGTTTTTTAGACAACTTCAGTTTCTAGAAAAACCAGATGTCTCTCCTTGGAAGGTGTGAATCCTGAACCCTAAACCATAACATAACACTATTGGATCAAATGACTGATACGAATCATGTCCATACATGAGCAGGCTCCGGTGTTTTTTTTATGGATTGCTATTTTAAGTATTATCGGTAGATCGCTTAGCCACGTTCATCTTCCGCGAATTAATTAAGTCCAAATTTTGAAAAGATGAAGAATTATCTTTTCTATATACTTTCCCCAGTTCCGCTACTATTTATTCTTAGAGCGTATTGATTTGACCCCATAAGTGGGACCAAAATGAGGATCCCAAATAAGAAAAACAATGCAATAGGGTTAATAAAATAACACCTATCACTGGGGATCACTACCATTGTCTAATTAAGTCTCAATCTTCATGATGTCCAGATTTGACACAAGGCATGATTGTGTCATCCCCATTATGTCGAATGTCTACTTTTTTTATTCTCGAATATACTGATAAAACAAATATTAACATCCCCATATTTCACATTTGAACATGCATGTATTTCCTTAACACCGATCAATCAAGGGGGCCAGAAACATCACTCTCACAATACATGATAGACAAACCCTATCTTGATGGATACTAGTACTACTATATAATACATGACATACCCAACTATCATTATGAACCTGGAGTGGAACCTCCAACATCTCATTCATTCTACAAATATGACTACCTTCCTACCTTCTTACGCAAAGCTACGAGAATAAATTTGATAAATGTTGTAATTTATCAACTCAAAGCAACAACGAAACATTTGAAGATTGACAAATAAGTCTGATTGGTTTCAACTTGGGCTTCAAAGGTCAACAGTGTCTGGAGATCCTAAGTTCAAATCCAAAAGGGAACAAAAATCCATTTTGATCATGGAGGTTCAAATGCAATAACTCTGAGCTAACCGTAAAACAAATACTCAGTCCAGAATTAATCGGCTCAAGTTAAATATCCATGTTAATAAAAAAAAAATTGCAAATAGTTGGAACATTTTGTAGTGTGACTTCAAAGAAACATGGGGGCGGGAGAAGGGTAGCCGATCTCGGGGCATGGAAATCCACTGAAATATGCAAACAACACCACTCCCATGGCTACCACCCCCGATACCCATCTCTCTATCTCTCATTTTCCTGACCGTCATCAGATGGAGGGTTCTGCTTCTTGTTTATCTCTGAATCTTCATGGTACACCAATACATTTCTTCAGATTCCTCAAGGTCTCTTTTTCTTTTCAATTCCTAAGTTATTGATTCGATCATGGATTCTACAAATCTTCTTCGCTTTATGTTGTTGAAGAATAAATTTCATGGCATTCAATTTGAATTGTTCATGATGAACCTTGTTAGATATATCGTGTTTTCATCACCTTCCAATTGACCAATTTGTATATTGTGGATTAGGTTATAATTTATACCGTAAACAATAGAATTTGTTTTAGATGAATAGGGAATGAAAGGTCTTTGGTTCAGGTAATCATGTTGGTATGTTCATCTTCCATGCAAACATGAAGATTTTGTATGCGTTTTGTCAATTACATGATTTCAATTCTATTCATGATGTTTTATTGATATATTTATCATGCTAATTTACAGTAAGACATGGCTGAAGAAGAAAAGAAGGAAGGGGTTATATTTGCAGTGGGGAATCAGAGAATTCTGTTCTCCGATTCTTCAGTTCCTCTTTCTGCTGAAGGTATAAAATGTCCACCATTGACTGTAACTTATTTTTTCTGGCTTCTATGATTTACTGTTAATAATGACAGATCACGGCCATATTACTAAAAGCTTGTGCTAAGAATGGGGGATCAATCACACAAATACCTCATAAAACTCCACTGTACCCCTAATAATAATAATAATAATTTCAATCACATGTATTTTTGTTACATGCTTCACTAACAAAAGTTTAATAGCTAAATTAGTCCTTCGGTCATACGCTTTCAGTTTTCCCATAAACACCACTTCATTGGGTATCATTCAGTATGGGGGCTCCTGTTAACACTTCCAATGGCCATATCCTGGCAGAAGGAAAAAAACCTAGACACCACCAAAGTACAACCATCACAAACCCCTGGTATCAACACCACCATTGCATATTCTCCAGCCTTCTCCCATGAAATATGACGATGAGGGAAAACCTTCATGAAATTAAACAATGAATTATAGCGGACCACTAGTTTTTTGTTCAACAAAGATTCTGATCTTATTAACTGCGTCCAAAACTATGTGCCAGATGTTCAAATAAAGTCTTACAAAACACATGTCAGTCTGAATAAGATAGAAAATGAATATTGATTGATTTGCCATCATGAGAGAGTGAACAAGAAGGCAATTGCTCTTGAAGGAATGATTTTTTTAGGGGCTTGAGAAATGTTAATTATATATTTGTTGGTCTTACCAAGTTCCAGAGCTAGCAATAGCAATCCTAAACCTCCTATCATGTAAAGCAGCTCCATTGTCAATTTTCTCAAACACAGATACATAGGAAGAATATGAGAAGCGAGGCATAAAAGAAGGTATGTAATGTCAGTCCTACAAGCTTTATATTGTGTGTACTGTTTTGTCGTGTCGGTATGTGTAAGTGTGTTGTATCTTGAAGGATTTATATTTTAGCCTGAGCTGAAGTACTGAAAACAGTCATGGCTTGTAAACATTTCTTATTTTTTTCATACATAAGGCTGAGGGTGAGATTAACAACAGCAAGTAAATAGAACCCAACACGAATTTGTTGACAAATAATGAAATACAAAATAGGTCTGCTTTTCAGATACAGCCATCTCTCCCAAGATGCCTAATCTAATCCAAATCAATAATATCCATCATAATACACAATATTATCTAATCTCTATTTGCAGAGTTACTTAATCGTGGAAATACTATCATTGCTTATTTTACTAAGTAAACCTGTCAGGGGTCTAACATAAATCTAGGGTGATAATGCCACAATTATTTTGCTGTGAGGGTGCAGTTTGGACCTTCCTAATATGTATAGGATATTTTTGCAATTCATTGTTGCTGTCCTTGTTGTATTCTTACAACTATTGTTCTTGTCATCTATTATTATTAGTGGTATAGTTATTATCATTTATTGTTGTCATTCTTATTTGTTCATCTATATTGGACTACATCTCATGTTTTCAGAAGTGGTAATGTAGGGTTTTATAAAGTGCTTGAAAATTGGTTTTTTATCCGTTCAATTGAAATTTTCGGAAAAAATGTGTTTGACAATTGATACTACCCAAAGACTTTTTCTATAGAAGATTATTTTATATAACTTATTTGCATAAACAGTATAGTTGCTGATGTTTTTCCTGCATGAACTTAGGTTGTTATGTTGGATCAGACCTATATGGAGTCTCCTTATTTGATAATTATATTTGTAACTCCTTGTGTATGGATTAATCAATCCCCTTGTATTCTATCGTCTCATTTCATGATCATATCTTTACTACTTGCATGTATATATTCTTGGATTGCCTTTCTGTGACTAAATTTTTCTGTAACATTAATTGCTAAAATTTAGCTTTGTAGATAAGGATGGAGACAATTCCGACGAGTCATCACTAAACGATGTCGAGGGTAAATGTGAATCTGAACCAGCATCGCCTAAGGACAGCGGTGCTTCAGGTTCATCATCTCCCACATTAGGCATTTCAGGTTTAGTAGCTCAAATTGATCCAAAAACTCATCCCAAGCAATGGAGTGGGTTCTTACATAAATTCAAGAAGGCACCCTCAGCAACCTTACATACGTTTAATCCTGGCATTCCCAGCATACCTTCCATTAAGAAGCTGACCAAGAAAAAGAGTAAGAAACTCATGCAGAGCATGCCAGAAATGTCTTCCCATTTAGATGCCGAATTGTATTGTTTCGAGGCTTCATGGACAAATTACTCACTCAAAGAACTCAAAGATGCAACGAATAACTTTAGTCGTGGTTTGTTACTTCTCTTCAATACATAATGCCTTCAAAAAATTTCTCTTTCTTAACATGGACTCCACAATTTTTTGAAGTACTTTGTTTAACCTCTTTGAGATAACATATGCTGTTATGGAACTTGCTTTTCTGCCCCTTGAGATTTACTTGTAACAAGATCCTTACAAGTAATGAACAATGAACAAGTTTTTCAACTATAGTCTTTATTCTGGTTAAACATAATTGCATTGAAGACCATCATTAGAACTAAAAGAATAACAAAATTGTGCTATAGTAAATAAAACATCTAGCTTTTATTTTTGTTCAATTTATTTGTGAGCAAATACATTCTAGATGTCATTTTCTGAAAATAAATATATCACCAAACAAGTGAGACAGATATTTGGAAGCAAGTGTAACAAATTTATTAGTTTGTTTTTCAAACAAGATACATCTCTTACAAGTTGCTTGCAGTAGATTATCATTTTTCCTGCATTTCACTTGATTTGTTGTATAATGAGATAACTCAATATGCTAAATGGCCTATAATATCTTTGGAGCCATGAAGGTCTGTTTCTTTTTGTTTCATCTGTCGGGTATTTATGCACTTCCTATGTTATTGCAAAGAAAACATGATTAGGTTATGAAGTTTATATTGCTCTGCATTTGACATAATTATATATTTAAATAGAACTCATTATGCTAATTGGCCTGCAACTTTTAGATCATGAAAATAAATTTCTTTTGGTTAACATTCTTTCTATGCTATTGCAAAGAAAACATAATTGGAGAGGGAGGTTATTCTGAAGTTTACAAGGGTCATTTGCAAGATGGGCAAATTATAGCAGTGAAACGACTAATTAGAGGTACACCTGAAGAGATGACTTCAGATTTTTTATCCGAGCTTGGAATCCTTGTCCACGTCAACCACCCAAACATTTCTAATGTTATTGGCTATGGAGTTGAGGGGGGAATGCACCTTGTTCTTCCTCTATCACATCATGGGAGCTTAGCTTCTCTTCTTTCTGGTTGGTTCTAAATTTCATTGTTTATATGACTATTCTAATTTTGTAATCATTTGATGATGAATTCTTGTAGAACTTACGAGTGAAAAATACCATTTGAAATGATTGTTCTTAATCTGTATTTGAATATTGTTTACTTGCTTCAGGTCAGAAAGAGAAACTTGATTGGAGAATCAGATACAATATTGCACTGGGCACCGCATCAGGCCTTTCTTATCTTCATGAGGGTTGTCAACGAAGAATCATTCATAGAGATATCAAGGCAGCTAATATTTTACTTTCAGAGGACTTTGAACCTCGGGTAATCCTATGACTTGATTCCGATTGGGTCCATTGAAGTGAAATGTGTTTTTGCTTATATGTTAAGTATCATATGATCCCTCTTCAGCCAATTGTGGTATCCTCACTTTTCTCACCATGCAACTGGTGGAAACATTTTTAATTTGAAATTACCTTCTTTTTTTCTCCTCACATATTTTTTGATATGTGATGACAAATTTTAAGATAATTAAACAAGACACATCTTAGCAAACTTGTATTTTCTGATTTTTTTAATTTGGTCTAGACTTCATTTTGATGCATAACTTTTGATAACTATAGATTTCTGATTTTGGGCTGGCAAAGTGGCTTCCAGATCAATGGATGCACCTCACTGTATCGGAATTCGAAGGGACATTTGGGTATGTAAGCAAAGAATTGTCATGGTTTCTGGTACTTGTAACGTTTTTGTCATTGTTCATTGTTTTTTTTTTCCATATATGTATTTCTTTTACATATTTGAGCTTCTTTATTGAACTACAGCTACCTTGCTCCTGAGGTTTTCACGGATGGCTTGGTTGATGAGAAAACTGATGTCTATGCTTACGGAGTCCTTTTGCTAGAGATCATCACTGGACGTCCCGCTTTGGATGAGTCTATGCAGAGTCTGATTATGTGGGTATGTATTTTCTTCGTACAAATGCAAACCAGAAAAGTAACCGTAGTTGGAAAGTGAGGACTTGTTTGGAAAATTACACTTTAGCCTAATGTTAACCTTTTATTTTGGATAAATAAGTAATTAATATTTCTCTCGAATTGTTTATTGTGTGAAAATTTGGGAGAAAACCAGCATATGATAAGCATGACTTGTTATGGTCTAGAATCAGTATAATAGATGGTATATGATCAAATAGTAAATAGAGACCATAAGATGTTTTATTGCTGCCCTTGATAAAACCTTGCAATGTTAAACCCTTATTACCAACAATAAACTTCTTTCTTTTAATTCCTTCCAGGCTAAACCTTTGATCAATACGAAAAACTTTGAAAAACTTCTTGATCCTCACCTTGCTGGTGCCTGTAACTTGGAGCAGCTGAATGACATGGTATGGATTGCTTCGCAATGCATTAACGAGGACCCAACCGAACGTCCAAAAATGAGCCAGGTAACTTATTGCAGTAGGAAAAAAAAGACCATACAAAACCAAAGAAGTCTTCACATGGTTAACTGAAAAACGGCCAAGTTGTAGGTATTCTGTTATTTTTACTTCCCACTGACAAGCTATCAGCTGTCTCTAGTTATTGCTGTGCCAGAATTGAACTTTTAAATGGCTTCCTAGTATTAATAATGAAATGTCAAGTTAAAATGAGGGAGCAGAAATAGGTAGGATGAATAAATAAAATCTAGTAGAGAGATAATTTGGGAACATGTATTCTCTCATTTGTTGATCAACGATCTAGTTATCTTACTGTCTATGGAAGTACAATAGTAGGGGAAAGATAGTTTTTAGATTTTGATATACCCTCCATAAGTCTTTATATTACTTCACCGAATCACCGGCATCCAAACAATCATTAATACATGTCTTTACCTCTTTTAGTTTCTAGTAGGCTTGCTAGACATTCTCATGTAATGCTAAAGATAAACAAGGTTGCACTTGCATGCTAGAGATACTACCCAGAACACACTATTGAACTTTAGAGTTCAGCATTTTCTATGTATAGTGTTTCTTATCTAACATCTAATGATATTTCATTCCACAATGGTTATGTCTTACTGCTCTTCTGTCCTCTCTAAGGATATATCAAGTATCAAGGATTTGAGTGTACCTTATTGATTGAGGAAGACCGTGAGTATATAATATACAAGGTGGGTTCATGGGCCAAAAATAACACAAAATCAAATTTAGCATACCACAACCAAACCCTCATTGTCTGATAACACTCCTCATGTGCGAAGAACATTAACAAGTTTCCCTGGATGCAGCTATATTGACAACCTGTAATTTTGTTATATGTACTCATGTCCTGATTCAGGGAAAGTTGTTATCGCGTTCAAGTAAAATCAAAACTAAAAAGATCTAATAGTCGCTCACATGTAAACCAAATCATGTGTTACTGTATGGATCTTGTGCTGAAGTTACTTAAAAGACAAGATATGGAGTTGGGATGGATGATAGGTCTTAAAGAACTTCATCATGAAGAAACACAGATGAAGAAGATGCTTATTATGGTTGGACGGATGGTTGAAGTAACCGTCCCCGAGATAACATAGAGGTCTTGAGTTTCAATCTCACACTTGGATGTTGCCCACTAAATTATTAATTACCACATATGCATCCATAAGTTTGACCCAATCAGGTGAGATGTTTCAGAGGTGGTAAAAAAGGTAAATGGGCAAGGGGTACCCCAGTAAGATAACAAAAGACATCATGGATGAAAGCTTGTTTTTTTCTAGTCAGCTTGGAAATATTATCTCATGAAAAAGATGAAGCATAGTATAACTCTAGAATAGAAGATTCAAGCAATATTAGCTCCATTTAGAAGGTTGTTTTAGTTTATCCAACCTTTCTTGTCTATATTTTATCTACTTGTGTGACTTATCTGTTGTATGCTAGTCTTAGCTTTTCTTCCTATATTACTAGTTAGTAGTTTCCTTCACGTCCAATGATGCATTTATGTTTTTGTTTGCACACAATCTCGCATGCAGTCTGCCCGTTTGTTTCTTTTATATCCTACCCCCAAACCCTATATCTACTATGTGGGATTTACCAAGTTGGTTTGGTTTAATGAGGAAAGGCTGTTTTATTTTCTTCATGTGATGCAGATTTACAGGATGCTAAGTGGTGATGAAGGCATTCCTGATTGCGGCAAGAAGTTTATAAAGAGGGCTGCCTTCAGAAGGAGAAAGTCATCGCAGATCTCTGATGAAGAACATTTGGTACCCCAAACCCCAGTCCAACATGAAATGAAGTTTTAAAAGTTTGTGTTGGCTGTTGAAATTTGGAAGAGCCAACTTGTATTTTCGATTAGTTCCTTTTGAGGGAATGTGTATGCTTCAAACAAAGAATTAACGAACGCGAGAGTGGGATAGGCGAGAAAGACTTAGTAGTGCGATACCATGTATAGTATATGGTTATATCTATGCTCTCTTCTTGTTGTAAAATGGTAACAAGGATTCACAAATGAAGATGTGTTTTCAGATCTTAGATACCTTTTTTGACCCATATTTTGGCTTCTTTTATTACTCATCCAACAATGCTACACAATCTAGCTTTTGACACCATTAAGAATTAATGTTTAAAAATAAATTCACAAAAAAGGATTAATTAATGTTAAGTTTACTTGAAATATTTTATAAAAAATCTTGTTAAAGACCCGATTTCTTTCCCAACGAAAACACCTAGAGCCATAAAAAACACAAGTTCACAGCAAGAAAACCAGTCAACCTATGAAGTGTGATCATTATATTATATTAATCCAGTATTTCAATCTGTTGCTCTAATGGACCACCATAGTGTTAGTGTACAACAATAAACTAAATACCATTTCATATAAAGAATTTCAAAACCACAAAATTGCTCCTAGTAAAATTGTGTTAGTATTCATCTTCGAAAACCATCTCTGATGCCACCAGGGTTCAAATTAGCGTTTTCTCGACTAAAATCTCCTCGCCCACCCTTATTGACGTGGTAATCTGAAGGCGATGTTGGTCCTTTCTTGTACCTATTCTCTCTCCGAGGATCATTGTTGGGTTCACTTTGACCAAATTGCCGACTGCTACCAGGGTTTTGACTTTCAGGTTCAAACCTTCTTCTCATACCAGGATCTGAAGCATTCACGGGCCTCATGGCTGCATATCTGTTCTCTGATCCAGGACCAGAAGCATTTGTGGCTGCATATCGGTTATCTGATCCAGAACCAGAAACATTTGTCGGCCTCGTGGTTGCATACCTGTTTTCTGATCCATTTGTTGGTCTTGTGGCTGCATACCTGTTATCTGGTCCAGGAGCAGAAGCATTTGTTTGCCTTTTGGATGCATACCTGTTTTCTGATAAAGTTGTATCCATATTTGATGTTTCTGGAGGTGAATCTACTTCAAATGCCTCCTCACAAGACATATCCTCCTCAGAACCAGATTCATCCAAGTTTTGCTCCACTTTTTCATTTAACATTGCTGCAACCTTCTTTTTGCCCGGCCCTTTCTTTAATGGCCCAAACTTGACATGTCGGACAACAATGTATGCTTGTTTTGCCTCTACTCTAGGCCCACTTTCCACAAGGGTAAATTCATCAACCTGCCCAAGGAAAGCTAATTATATTTTTGAAGATTGAAGAAACCCAATTGCAAAAAGAAAGCCCCAAGGGTAGTTATCCAAAAAACCATGGAAAGAATGAAATGTACATCAACTTACCAAAGCAGCGAAACGTGTTAGCAGTCCTCCCAAGTCCTGATCTGCAGTACCCACTGCCATACACTGGGTAACAACAAGAATGTTCTTAAATTTCATCCCACTTCAACTATTTGTGAAGATTGGTTTATTACTATTGGAAAATCAATCGCTGTCAAGAATGAGAGAGAGAAGTAAATTAAACATACCTTGACCCGATGACCACGCTCAGTTAATCGCCTAACACCATCTGCTTTTGTTTGCAAATCATGCCCATCCTAGACAAAACAGCATTTTGTGAATTAAAAGATTAATAATAGAATTAAGAAAACTCAAGAGACTCTGCTAGACTTGTAACTCGTCATTTTTTGGTCATAACTAGTTTTGCTTTTCACCTATTTGGAACTTGGAAGTCCCTCCTCCTTAAAGGCAACCAAAGATCTAATACCTTCAAGAGCTTCAAAAAATCACGCAGAATATTAAATGGACAGCAGTAACTTGGAAGTCCCTTCTAGTTTAATATTACTGCCCTAATCATGGTTGTAAAAATCGGTCGAGGTGTACGCCCCAAGGTGTAGCTCAAGGCAAGGCAGTGGAAAAACGAACCTGAGGCGGCGCCTCTTCTCGGTTAGTGGGGGCGTACACCTCGAGTCACTGAGGCGGGTCTGAGGCGCATGAGGCAGGGCTGAGACGCATGAGGCGGAGCTGAGGCGATGCTCATGTATTATGGATTTAGGGTTTAAAATACATAGGTTTCTCTCTGCTTCCTCATGCTCGTCTCATCCAGTCCGCGAGTTCTTTTGCAGTTCTCCATTCACCTCATCTCGTCCAGCCCTTCGCAAGTTCTTCTGCAGTTCTCCATACACCTCATCTCCTCCATTTAACTTTTACGAGCTCTTATCCGGTTCTCAAGGCTCCCATATTGAGAATATATATACATATATATTAACTTTTACGAGCTCTTATCCGGTTCTCAAGGCTCCCATATTGAGAATATATATACATATATATATATGTATATATATATATATATATATATTCAAACTGGGAGAGGAGATATAAGACATATTTATATATATTAAAATAGAGAATTTGAGTAAGGAAATATAATTTATTTACAGTCGTGTAATGACAATGTTATGTGGGTTAATATATCATTACGTTGTGTCCATTGTCCACCGTCCCGACAGGTTTTCTTTGTTTGTATATATAATATGTATTTTTAACAAGTGATAAAAACAATATCAACTACATCTATTAATATAATTTGAGATTTTAATACTATTATTAGATGTGTATTAATATACATAAAATATTTTTTTTATTTTTATTTTCCGCCTTGGGGCTTACGCCTCGGACCGCCTTGAGGCTTACGCCTCGCCTCACCAAGGGAAAATGCCTCGCCTCACGTTTACGTACTTTAAAACCTTGGCCCTAATAGGTTCTATTTTTCAAGATCTCATTAAAAGTTTTAAACCCCTCTTCATGAAAAGACCCATTTATTTAAGAATATAAGATCCCCGTGGTATCGATATGTCTTTGCTGCCTACACATTTGCATTGAATCTGGTATGGATGGGTTCATTCATGGTATTGCTACTTAACCTTTTAGGTTCATTATGGTTGGTTCCATCCTTTGTATGCCTATGAATTTTCAACATGTCAAGGGCAATATAGGTTGTTGGACTAAAAAACAAGCGCTTTATCCCAACTAGAGAGCATATGCTATAAAGAAAAAATGAAACCCAAAAAAAAATATAAAAGAGCAAAATACAAAAGCAAAATAAAGATGTCAACACTAGGGTTCGAGACGTAAAAAGTGTTTCACACCCTTTTCTAAGGCCAACTCCTTTGGTATACTCCATCCATGCAAATCTCACTTAAGTACTTCCCACAATGTCAACCTTTGAATTCAACAGCATATGTTAGAGATGATGAAACCAGCTGAAACGATGTTGCCTTGTTCTTAGCAACCCGCACCACCACAACCTTCTTTTCCATATCCTCATTTCTAGTCCTATATCTCATCACGTGAGACCACACACCCCAACATTAGTATATCTGGTAAACTCATCTTGTGCGCATAGTCTCTTTTAGGCAAGGGCAAATCTTAAATCTAACAGCAGGTCACGGATATAAAAAACCTTTTGGAAGGTCATTTAACCAAAGGACCCCAAATATATCAAGTATCTCCGGTTTTGGTGATTTTACATTTTCTGGATCAGTGAATGAACACCAGTTACTCAACTATAAGCAAATCAGATTTGATTCAAAGAACCAAATGAATCTTCCAGCACAGAACTGATTGCAGAATTATAAAATACACAAGGGAGTTTCTGGAACAAATGAAGCTACAGGAACTTCCTAACATAGACTGGCATGCCTTCGATCAACAACTATAATGCAACAGGCTTTAATAGCGCTGATGCGGACTTGTCCAGTGTGAACCAAAATATTAAGCAATAAATGCATCATATTAAATTTACTAGTCATATTCTTATACTAAAACAAGTTTATTACCGATTGCATAGACAACATGATTTTGAGAAAATATATGCACAGGATTTGAAGAAACATGATTCAAGGAAGGAACTTACGATTTTACAAGTAATTCGCACTTCTTTCATAGATCCTTTACGTAAAACCACGTCAGACTGCAAAAGTTAAAGATATATATAAGACAGATGGATAACAACAAAATCAACAGAGTGATGATGCCCAGATAGGATTGATGAATCTAAACAAAGCGATTAGGCATTTGTGTGTTCAAGTAGTTCTCTACTTTATCCAGTTAAAGGATAAACAGACTCTAACTAATCAAGGTGAACATAATACATTTAAATGTCGAAAGACAATAAAATCAATCAACCCCTACGTACAAAGTCTTTCTTATTAGGTTTTTTCGTGATTGAACTTGGCACCTAGCTAACACTGATCAGAATCACAAGACTAGGGGGAAAATGAAGTTACCATGATCTTGTTAAGAGTTCAATCTATTGTTTAATTGGGTGACACCGATGTAATATTAGTGTTTATTTTGGGCTTTGGGGATTTAGATACTAGGATTTGTATCTTTCAGTCTCTTTCTTGTTCTGCCAGCAGTATTAGGATTTTACATATAGAGTTGTAATCCCCAAGGAAAAGAATTATAAACCATAGAATAATATTGAACTTTTAACAAGACATTTTTCAAGTGAATCAAAATTCATGTGTGAAGATTCCATATCTGGTGTAAAGCCCTTCATCTTGGGTGTGAATCCCTAGAGATAGTAGTGTTTATTTGGTTGAAGCCTTAAACTTAGCTTACATTACCGTGTTCCCAAATGAAATATGTAACACCACACCCCAATCCAAGCTGTGAGTGGGTTGCATACATTTATCAAAACATGATATATATATATATATATATATATAACTCACAGAAGCGTTTGTACATGTTTCAATACACAGATCACGCACAAGGGATCAGTCTTTACTTAACTACTAAAGACATCTAGTACATCACAAAGGAGCCAAAAGCAAAGATCGCAGCGGAGGAATCTGATGGCTACCAGACCAACCCACTAAAAATGCAAATAGGTTCCCTGATTGAAGATAGTCATTAGTGCTAGGGCCCTCATTCTATCTCGTGGAAAGTCTCTCTCTCGTGGACTAGGGTAAGTTTACCCAATATTTGGCTTAAACAATCCTATCTTTATAGGAAACAAAACAAAACCATTTGGATTCCAACTTGTTGAACCCACTTAAGTATCTCCAAGTCAATCTGTTCAATGTATCATTTCCTCGCGTATTTAGCTTTCTGCTATACATCCATACGTTTTAAGCACAAAGCCCTGTGATATACATGGTTTTGCATTTTCAAACATGTAAAACAGTTTCATGCCAAGATTCATGTAACAATGTGTCATTTTAGTGCACAGCACACCTATGATGTATTTAAGCACAAAGCCCTGTGATATACTTAAATCGTGGATGTGTGCTCATTCCGATAGTAATAACATATCTTTGGATCTTTCTTAAAAGGGTCGGGAACAATTCTTCATTCCCACATAGTCAGCCCACAATGCCCGGATTCACCACGTGCTTTCCCACCATTTGTCCTGTTCATCCCGTCCCTACATGGTAATCGAACTCAAATGGACAAGATACTTGATACCCGTTTCAATCCATTCTATGTTATGATACATGAAACATACATATACACACACGCCTATGTCATGAAAACGCACAACAGTACATCGACATAAAACGTAAATCAACATACTTATATACCACTAGCATGCATGGCAAGTTAAAAGAACAAAAAGCTCATGCAGTCACCTCGTTTGTGGCATCGAATTGATTAAACTAAGAGTAGTTTTGTATTAGGTGAATCTCTCGACAACACAAACCCAAATCCGGTCTCAATTGTAGTTTCGGTCACGAATCCTAAATCTCCTTAAGTATTATTTCATTGCTTCCTCTCTTCTCTCAATTTTGTGTGTGTTTGCTTGAGTTTACAGGAAATCTCAAAATGAAGAAGAAATGAAGACAGAGATAGGTTTACATAGGAAGGAGAGTGAGAGGACTTGAAGAGGTGTGCATTTATTGAACCCAATTTGTGGCTTCAAAAGAGTATGTTGAATACTCTTTAAATTGCCGCATTATCTATTTAAATGACGTATAATAATTATTATATATGATATTAAATACTTGTTTGATATTTACGTAATACTTTGTTTCAATTCATAACTTTATAATGCATAATTCTTAATAAAATCTAAATGCATCGTTGTGATCCACATACTTTTAACTATAGTATGACATGAAAAATGTCACAATGTGATTCGTACCAATCACGATGTATTTTCCGACCTCGAACTTGTTTTTCCTTAGCATTGTTTGAGCAGGGATTTTTAGGTGTATAACCTTAAATGAGATTTTAATTAAATCCATGACCTTCTCATGAGTATAAAGCCATTTTTTCTTTGATAAGCCAGGAGGTCATGAATTTAATTAGAAACTCATTTAAAGTCATATCCCTAAGTGACCCGAGTTTGAGCAAAGTCTCCGCCCCTTCGCTCAGCTACACGCCTGAGGGCTCCTGAGCATTGTTAGAAAGCATATTTTCGCATATCATTGTCCCAAATTATGAAAATCATGTGCTTCCTACTTCACCACGAATTTACGATGGCCTTCAACATTTATGGTTAGCACATAAAATGATGTCCGGTCCCAAATCCTATCACACCGTTGTCATCGTCGTTCTAAACCGAGCCAGATGTATAATCCTTCTGACAGAAACCCTCCCAAAGATATATGATTATTAGGATAACATTTGTCATGAACATAATTTGCATACTACATGATTGTTTCTATGTATACATGCATACATACATACACACACACACACACACACATATATATATATATATATATATATTATTGGCCCATCTTCAAAACCCATTGATAAACAATATAATTCAGACTATTTACTTCATTGAACCTACGTTCTACTCCGTAAGACGTTTAACCCCAAAATCGATCACCTAGAGCAAATTAGAACCTTTTCCTGCATCAGTTTATTTTCAAGCTGAAAATCCTAAATCAAGCTATAGCCATCCCAAAGATCATAAAACCTAGTCATATCCTAACTCAGGGTTGGGTTTCGGTTAGAACGGAAGGTATGTTGAGAAGCGTAAGAAGAGATCTGCACCCTTTAATTAATCCTAATTGAATGTCAACACTAATGAGGTGCACCAAGATGCACCGAATCAGTTCCCTTTCTAAAGCGCAATTCATGGGTGGCCATGAGATTAAAAGTGATCAAGGGTTCAGATCTCTTCTTACGCTTCTCAGCATAACTTCCTTTCTCACACGACCCTTCGCCTCCTAACTCATAGCCGCAACTACTCAAAACAATGGAGTACTTAGCACTTATAATCAGGAAGTCCATTTTCCTAAGAATTGGCTACACAAATAAAGGGACTTCATATCAAATATCAACAAAGTGATCAGGTTTAATATCATATATAGTACACAAAGATCGATATGTGTTGTCAAAAATCAAATTCTAACAATCCCCACTTAGGGCCACTTACCCGGCTATCTATGTGTAAAGTGTCCCGGCCCGGCTTCCCCCACCACTTCAATTAGTTAGGGCCGCTTGATGGGCCACCAAGTGTCTCACCACTTCAATTAAGAAAAAAACATAGAATTGAGCAAAAATTGATCTACTTTTCTCAACACGTAGGTAATTCGTCCAATCTTTTCTGAATAATTGCATCACTAGAAAGAATTATAGTTTCTATATGAAAATGAACCAATATCTCCACTTGGTCTTCCATTTATGGACTGATCAGACAAGTTAGAAGGTCAATCAACTGCCCTGGCCCCTTTAACAATATTAAGCAACAGTCAAGAACATGAGCAACGGCTTGTAGTAGAGGGGCACCTACCTTCTTTTTTGTTAGTTCTTTTTCCTTTGCTTGTCTTGCGTATATTTCTTTGTTATAGTCCATGAGTTTGCAAACAGGTGGGTTAGCATCTGCTTGAACCTGCAACACAGAAAAGAAGACAGTTGACTTCAAGGTCATCGCCTCATAGTGATATCAAATATTAATTCTGACAGAAGCACATAAGTAATGCAAAGGCATTGGTCAACTGGTGAGGATAACCAAGGAAGAAATCCAAAAGCTAATGCATTTAAGCAATGTCCACACACAGCCACAAAATTAACATGACATTTCAACTTAATTGGGTTTGTGGGGCATAACAAAAATAATAATGTCCAACATATTTTAAAAAATGGAAATTCTGGACTAGCACACAAATACAAAACACCAAATTCAAATAGAGCACATTGTTTGCTATGACATAGACTAATGTTGTACCTCAACTAAATCAATACCGAGTCTCCTTGCACGATCCAATGCTTCATGCCTTGACACTACACCATGTCCTGCAAATTTTGCATTGTTTACAAGATTAAGAAAATCACAAAGTCTTCAGTAAATTGAGATTTTCAATTCAAATTGCCTCCTAACATATGCATTCAATCTACAAGATGGATATTGTTAGTCCATATGAACACAAGACCCTCAAGTAACTGTTCTTATGAAGGCATTTAAGGTAACACGGGTGTGAACTCCTCAATCTAGCCCACCTTGTACTAAATGCTAATAGTAAAAAGTCATGACTAAGAAAGCATCCTGCTTATGCTAAAGATGTCCGACATTGGGGCATTATATATAAGGTTCATCACAGCCTTGTCATTGACTTGCAAGAAGATGAACTTTTAAATAGAGATATAGATATAATATTATGTATCTAAATATAGACACACACAACACGCAATAAGTTGATAGAGTGTGCAAGATAAACATGCATCTATCACTGAGTTCTGTAAAACAAAATTTTAATACAAGCTATGACCAACATTTTGTCATCAAATATGATCTAATATAGACCACTAAAACAAAAACAAAAAACACTCGGTAATAGACATTTAGTAATGCCAAAGTCCCCCACCTTGAAAATGTGCTTACTCTTTACACCATCCACCCTTCCCCTTAAATGAACATTATTAATTGCTAAACATACAGTTACAGCCAAATATAGTATTGCCACAATAACAGATCAAATACAAGTTAAACGTATCTTCTTTGAACTTCTGTCCAATATAAGGGTGCTAGTAAGTTAAAAAGCACTAGAAACAGCACAAGTACTGCATAGGCTAGAAGCAGTAGTGTGTATTAGTCCCACAATCGTGCTCAAAATACTCAATTGTTATCAAATAGACTGGGAAAGGGTATTGATGACAACATATTTACATTGCACAAAGGTAATGATTCCGGTATCTGTTTAGGAACTAAGAACCAATCAATTTATAAATTTTGAAATAATAAAGATGTGGAATATAAGATACAACAGAGATTTGAATGATGATAAATATACCAGTCAATTTAATAAGTTAGATCAACAAAAAGTCAACTTGTCCATATTCACTGTTGTGATAACGAAGATTTGTTCACTTCGCAGAAGATGCTAACTATTAGGACGATGATAGAGAGAAAAGGTGAATCCAATCACTATAATCACTGAAGCCCATCTAAAAGTTTACAGTATCACGCTTTTCTCTATACAAACTACATGGTCTGTGCCTGACCAAGCTAAACAAGAAAATTTAACAAACATCATCCCAGTTTATCAATCCATTCTATATTTCTATTAATATCAAATTTTCACACAAAATGAAGTCATCGGAAGGTTGTGTGAATACATTTCTACAAATAGTTCAAAGATCTAAATTGCTGCAATTCAATTTTCAGTCACATGGGCTTAACTTTTAGTGGAAGTGTGTGGTGAAGGTTTTATACCTTAGCTAGCTACAGAGAATAACTTCTAGTTCATGTTGAAAGTGAACATCCTAAAACTATCAATTCTTATATGTTATGTAAGAATGCAAATCTTTCCCACAACTGAACTAAAAGTCTAAAGAAGCAAGCATGTGTCCTAAAGCTTGGAAACTCAACTAATTACCCCAAAGATGCTTATCATACTTTTTCTTGATAGGTATCAAAAGGGTAATATTATTGTTCATCTGTTATATATTGTGCTTGATCCCAATTGTTTTGCAGATTTATGTTTACCTCTCTTCCTCATTGGTGTCAATACGTATGTCCTTATAAATATTGAGATGTATATTCAGTTTCAAACAATCTTTTAGATTACAAAAGTTGTATAAACTACAAAAATGTAAACGAATTAGCAGGCAAACCTTCATCGGTCACAAGTCTAACATATTGGGCAGATATTTGCTCATTCATTCGTGGACGCCCCTTATCCTTATCCTTTTCTTCATACTTCGGCTTGACCTAACAAACCATTTCAATACAAATAGCCAAATCAATACACAAACACAAGCACACATAGATATTAACAATATATATAAGTCGTTGTTATGTTTTCACCAAGTTCTCAAATGATATGAAGGCTTTCACTTGATTTTAAAATATTAGAATCATAATTACAATATGTTCTGCAACATAAAGATTACAATGAATTACAACCACAAGGGTGGTGCCCAAATGGTTTGAGCTTGGGCTCCAAAGGCCAAAAGTCCTGGAGGTCCCAGGTTCGAATCCAAGGAGAAACAAAAATCCCCTTGTGGCCACGGAAGTTCAAATGCGGTGACTCCGGGCTACCCGCTAAGCAGGTGGTCGCCCTGGGATTAGTCGGCTCGCATAGCAGGTTGGATATCCAGGTTAATAAAAAAAAAGATTAAAATGAATTACATACTTCAAGATTATAAAAACATAAGTTGATTGACCATGCCAATAGATCATAAACTATGATTATAAACATCATCGACATCTAAGCAATTAATGTATACATATAATTATTCCACCAGTGTATTCAGACAGAGAGAGGATGTGGCGAGTAAAGACCTGAACAGGAGCGGCATAGTATCGCACATAGTTGCCAAGCTCGGATCCTGTTTTATGAATAGCCATACTTGGACTAGTCACAGCACCAATGCTAGCTTCCCGGATAACCAAAGAGGGCCCATGAATTTGAAAATAGCAATGTCTGAACTGACTTGACAAAGCTCTCAGCTGTGCTTGCTTCATCCGGCACCAAGACAACACCATTCTTCTTCCTAGGTCACATCAATCAAACCATATATTAAGCTAACTATATATGAAATGTAAGGCGAAAAACACGTTAAACTTATATAGTTTGTATAAGTGGGTCATTGTGTATTGAAGCAAGTTTCATTTGTATAGTTCGTAAAATTGAGTAATCAAGTAAAACGCCGATACGTTCTATCAACTCAACAACATACACAAACCAAAAACCTAATCAACTAAATGATCAATAAAAAATTTAACTTCAATCACATGATCGGTCTTTATGAAAACCAAAGAGCAATAGACAGCGTAGCCATCAACTCCGTCTAATCGAATCACGTTCAACAAAAACACAAAACCCATTAGGACTTTTTAGTACCACTGTGAAAAACTAATTCGTAACAAACAACGTCGAATCAAGCAAAGAGAGTTAGGTATACATAGAATTAAAACCTAATGCCAGCGTATTACAAATTGTGTGTCCATCGACGTCAATATATAGATGGATCAAAATTCAATCAGATTAAGAAAAAATTACCCAGAAGACGGCAATAGCTCGCTTTGTCCCTCTAGAAACGGAGCTACAGAGATGACGCAAATATCGATTGGAGGAATAAGGGGGCGGACTGGGGACGGAATCAATGGAGCAGACTCTGGTAGAGGTGGCAATAACCACCAAATTTTTGTGCTTTGATAAGTTAATCTTTTTTTGGTTATTTACATTGTGTTTTATATCATTAGTGTTTGATTTTGTGCTTTACACGATAAAAATATTTCTTCTTGAAAATATTAAAGTTGGCTAAGTCACTCGATGATAACATTTATATATTAAATTAATAAGGATTAATAATACCTTTTATATATAAATCCATCTTATTATTATTGATTGGTCTTTTGATATATAATAGAGAGCGGGATGAGTTATTATGCAACCATTTATATTTGTACAACTAATACAACTCAATCTCAACCGTCCATTTTATTTGATGAATATATGATTTCATAAAAGTTTTGATTGTTTTCTAATATAAAGTATTGGTCATAATTAATGAACTATAGGCATCTTCCATAAATATTCAAATCATAATAAATGAACTTTCATCGTTTCCATAAATATCTCTATTGATTGGGTTGCATTGGTTGTACAAATGGACATAGTTACATATAAAATATACTCTCTCTCTCTCTCTCTCTATATATATATATATACATATATATATATAGTTTATTTCAAATACAACTCATCACATTTGTACAACTAATGCAACCCAATAAATTGATATATTTATGGAAATTATAAGAGTTCATTTATTATGATTTAAATATTTATGTAAGATGAATATGGTTCATTAATTATGATCAATACTTTATATTATAAAACAATTAAAACTTATATGAAATCACATATTAATCAAATGAAATGGACGGTTGAGATTGKGTTGTATTGGTTGCACAAATGTCAAGGGTTGTATAATAACCAACATCTATATATATATATATATATATATATATATATATATATATTAGATTATGTAAAATTGTAGGCTAAAAGTTTAATGTTATTTATTATAATTCAGGAATTTTCTATTTATATAAAGAAGAGAAAACGAATTAATCAAAAAGAAATCAAAAGAAAAGGGAAAAGGGATTTATACGGAAACTTATCCTAACTATATTAGGATAATATCCTTATAATGTAGAGAGAATATAATGAGATATATTCCAACACCCTCTCCCAAATTGGAAATACCTAACTTGTTAAACAATAAATGAGATTGTTTATGTCAGAGAGCCTTGGTGAAAATGTCTGCTAACTGCGTTATAGTATTGACAAATGATAGAGAGATCAATCATTCCTGAATGGCGTCATGAACAAAATGACAATCTAGTCCAATGTGTTCGGTATGTTCGTGGGAAACTAGATTTTTGACAATATGAAGTGCATATTGGTTATCACAAAATAAAGGGACAATTTTTGGATGTCGAACACTGGGGCTTAGTAATAGTCCTTTCAACCATTTCAACTCATAGGTGATCTAGCCATGATCTGATATTCTGATTCAGTAGAGGAAAGGGATACAATGTTGTTTCTTCGTTTTTAATGAAACCGGAGAATCGCCAAGAAATATAATCCATCTTGTAAATGACATTCTATTTAGAGGGAAAGACTTTCAATTAGAATCACACCAACTTGTCATGGTCAACTTACTATCAGAGCGAATAAGAATTCCTTGTCCCATACTGCTCTTCAAATAACAGACCACTCGAAGTGCAACTTCCTAACGTTGGCTACTAGGCTGATGCATAAATTGTGAGTATATAGACAACATAGGCCAAATCTAGTCATGTTACATCCAGATAGATCAGTCATCCCACAAGATGCCTATACGACTCAGGATCGTTGAGAAGAGGACCATCAACAAGTACCCGTGGATGATTTTGTTCAATGGTAAAGGCACATGGTTTGGCTCCTAACAAGCCAGTTTTAGATATAATATTCAAGGTATACTTTCTCTGGCATAAGAATACTCCAGTAGGATTTTGGGCAACCTCAACCCCAAGAAAGTATTTCAACACTCCAAGATCTTCCATGTGGAAACAGTGATTGAGATAATTTTTGAAAGCTGGTATAGCAGTGGAATCATTACTAGATATAAGAAGATCATCAACATATAATGGGATATTAAGTTGTATAGCACCCCTAGTATAAGTGAAAAGTGAGTAACAGAGTACGATTAGAGAAATCCATATGCTTTCAATGTTGTGACCAATTTGGCAAATCAACAACATGGAGCCTGCTTCCATTCAAAGACTTTCAAAGTCGACAAACTAAGCCCCGATTTGGAGATTCAAATCACAGTGGAAGTTTCATACACACCTCTTTATTTAGATCTCCATGCAAGAGAACATTAGAACCATCTAACCTTCATCCATAAGTGATGGAAGATGTTCGGAAAAGGTTTGCTCGCATGATGCAACCTAGAAAAAAAGGTATGATCAATTAATGGAATCAGAAAAGTGCACGAAATCAAGGTCAAAATGTATGCTCATAAAGCCATCACTTACTTGGAGTATATTGTGGAAAGAGCTCAGCACCGCTTATGCACCTTTAATGACAATGATCTCATTAACTTGAACCCACGAGATTTGATTGACCTTTGTGCTTGTACTGGTGCCCATTTTGACAAGGTAAAAAGTTCAACATGGCACTTGGAAAAATCAAGGAAATGATGGAAGAGCTTTTTCGTTTTAGAACCAAGACAGATTTTTAGATCACTCTGGAATTTGGCTTTGAAAGACTATCCATGCCACCGACTAACTAGCACTTGGATAACATCAAGCACGTTCACTCAGCACCAATTGTGACAGATCCAAAGCTTAGCTTGATCTACATAAATTAACGCAAGGAAAATAAGTTCTTTCGTGTCTCTGGATCCTTCAAGTACTTAAACAAAATGATTAATTGGCTAAAGAAGGAAGTGGTACAGAGACTAGGATCTCTATGGATCTCTATCAATAAATTCCTAAAATATCCTAACTATATTAATTTAGGACTAACAATCACAAGTTTTAGGTCGAGCATAGTATTCATACTGGAAATTATGATCTGCCTAGAGCCTTTTCATTTGTTTAGTGCAACTCTTGTAATGAAAGAATTATAGATGCAAATTACTTTCATACCCGCAATTAGATATTGTAAGGGACCCTAACCTAATAAGGTCTTTCGTTGAAAAAAGTCAACACCTCGATGTAGGTCCGAAATACTCCTTTGTTCCATAGACGTGGGGCTATTTACACTACTGTAAGAGCAACATCAATACCAACTAGATAAAAGCAATAAGTCCGTAAGGGAACATGCTTCTGGTTGCCGCCTCCTGCTGTTAAAAAAGTTTCAAGTCGGAAATATAACGGGGGTTCTGAAGCTTAGGAGATGAGGTAGTTTCGATGTCGTTGGATTGAAATGTAATTAGCTATTGAACAACCAAATATAGAGATAATGTTATGAGATATATTCCAACAATCTCATTCATACAAATCATACAAACTGATCAATGCATATATTTATAAAAGATGATTAGAGTTCGTTTATTATGATTTAGATATTTATGAAAATGATTAGAGTTTATAATTATGATCAACACTTTATATTAAATACAATTGAGATACTATGAAACCAAATATTCATTAGAGTGAATGGACGGTTGAGATTGGATTACATGATTTATATAAGCGACATGTTTGTTTTTCAAACCTGCTTCATATAATTCATGTAATTTTTAGGTAAATTGATCAACATTTTAACTATAATACAATAATTGTTTATAAAAAATATGAGTACCTACCATAAAGATTCATTACACACGGTTTTTTGAATTTTTCATTTCTTTTTTTCTTTCTTCATTTCTTATTTATTATTTATTTAAAAAATAAATTATTTAGAAGGTTAGAGGTTTAAATCTTATCAAAGGTGAGAAGGATGTATGAGTTTATTTGTTGCATTTGTCGTATATAAAATATTATATACTTAAAAAAACATTGAATAAGTAACATCCTAGTTCTATGGACATTGTTTTTGCAATTATTTTATAAAAGTAATTAAATACATCCAAAATCCTAATGAAAATCTAAATAAATATTTTTTTAGGATAACAAAATATGGGTGTTTGTTTATGCTATGATTATTAGTCAACGAGTCAATCGTCAGTCCTTTGATTATATCTTGTCAGTCAATGCATCTGTAACATCCCAATTCTAATTTCCCATATTATTTGCTAAGTGCGCCTAATTTACATTTTACGAAGGATATTATGTGCTTACATGCGAGAAAATGTTAAGCATGTTGAAATTTTACTACGTGTATTAGTAGTGACCATATAAGGTAACCAATGATTTAGTGGGAGTTTGGGGATGAAATTTTAAGGTCATACTTCTTTGGAGTATATGAGAGGATTTAGAAAATTTCATCCCAATCGGAGTTAGATTGAGAAAATTGGAGAAATCGAGTCAAAACGTCAACAATTAAGCTATAGATTCGTAAAACCAAATTTTTTTAAGAAGATCTTTTCTGGAATATTTTTATTGGAAGTTGTAGATTATTTCGTTACGAACGCGTAGGCGAAAATCTCATCGAAAACGGAGCTCCGAGCGAAAATTTATGTTATTTTTAGTGTTTAATGGTCAAAATGAGTACTTAGGCGAGTCAAACCCGACCCAACTCGGATTTAACCTAGAAAAGTCGATTTTAGACCCCATTTTAGGCCATTTTCAGTCCCATAACTTGCACACACAGTAAAGGTGCGAATTACACACACTTAAGCTCAAACAACTTCAATTYTWGGAKWATCAAAGATCAAGTGATGAATTCTTGATGAATATGTGAAAATTATTGAAGGTATACTCCTAATACTAAGTTTAATCTTTGCAATTAGTGTCAATCAAGGAAATTAGGGTTTGCATGTTTGTAATTARTGGATGATTTTGTAAGATTATGGTTTTATGTTGGTGAATATCATGTTATTTTGAATGATTAYACAACAATTTGAAGGTAATCTCATCCTTGTAGAGTTCTTGAAGTTGTAACAAGTATGATGACATTTGGGTGATATAAGCTTAATGCATGTGTAAGATAAGTGTARAAATTGTGATATTATGMTYAGATTATGAATATACATTAGTTAATTCATTGATTATATGGTTGATATGCAAGAAGATGGTAAGAATAAGTGAGTTTTCACTATGAATAAGTTGRCTATTTGTTATACAAAAGATGGATTTTGATGAAATTGGTAKAAATAGATGAAYGAACCATGGTTTCTWGTTGATTTTACCTTGATGATGATAAAATGAAGTTAACATCTGAGTTTGGTTAGGATTGGAATGGAATTGGATATTTATTTGGATAAAAGTATGATTTTTCGAGTTTGAAAATCATGTTACATCACTGTTTTGTAAAAATCGTAGAAAATCGTAGAAAAATCAGAAAAATATGAGGTCAGCGGCTTTGGAAAGATATACATCTCTACTTTAATCCATCTGTTGAAGTCAAAGTGTGATTTTGAGTTTAAGTGAGGTAAAACAGAGGTTAAAAAAACAGAGCTACAACATATAATTAAAGTTAGCTTATGACATGATTAAGTTGAGAAAATGTGTTTGGTTGTACCAATGCTTACGAAATTTGATATATGAACTCCAGGGGATAATTTAAGCTTGTTCGAGTCCTTTGGAGGGTATCTTATAGTTGGATTGCAAGGTTGGACATTTGTCGTTCGGTTTGACCGTATTTGACATTCGGTCGTGAGGTGAGTTAAATAGCTATTCAAATATTAATGTATTAAGTGTATATTTATGTGCCATCTATATGTATGTGATTTCTATGACTTTAGAGTCGGTTTTTATTGGTCTTTTGTCTTTGTACGTATTGATCTCTCGATTACGAATTCTTCCGAAATGCCGGTCGGTTTGGATATCCATATATTCCGTCGGTATTGTTTCTTTGATTTCTTGTGAAACCGGAAGTACAGGGATTACTTTGTGTGATCCGTCCCGAAAATGGTGAATGTCAACATGCCGGTGAAGGGGGAGGMACYGGTGAGACATTCTAGTCGTTCTCGTTGTCTGTTGGCCGTACTCGGTGCCTAATGTGAAGAGAGACACGAGTATAGGGACTCGGGCATACCCGGGAGATGAAGGCGGGCTCCCTGCCAGTCCTAAGCATTGTATTCCATGAACCATAGGAGCTCGAACATACCCAGTGACGATGGCTCCCTGCTAGTCCTATGTGTTCCATYGTTTGGTTATTCCGACATGTTTCTTTAGACCGTTTGACTAACGTATGATATTAGTCCCTTGCAAAGGAATTGACCTGGTATCATTTGATAATTACTTGTAATTTGCATTTCGAAATAAGCATGTTATGTCATGTGAATTGTTGGATTCCGGCACTTGGTCTTTGGTTATATTATGGACAACCCTTATTTCGTAAGTGTTACTCCCAATTTATTATTCATTGATATAACCATTCAATTGGTTGGTTTATGGTTCCCRTGTAWWTGTATAGACTTGATTTCAATAGCATTTGTTTAGACTATTTATCTCACTAAGCCATGTGCTTATTCCGTTAGCTCACTATTTTTTTTTCAAGAAAGAAAGAAGATAAAGGCAAGAACCCGGTGTAGTTAGTTCGTGATTAGTTTGGGGATCGTTTCCAAACCTTGGTATATATATATAATTATGTCTAGTTTCTATTTTGGGTTGTAAATATATCCGGGTAGTTATTATGTTGTTCCGATTTTTGGTTGGTAAATGTTTTAATTATAATATTGTAAGCTTTCGTTTTGGATTTGGAAATACTTATTAAAGTATAATTAGCTTTTTGGTGGTTTACATAGGAAATGATATCTCGTATGTTATGTTTTGGTGAAATCGTAACCGAGGTGTTACACATATGGTATCAGAGCAGTGGTTTGAGGGATTTAGATATTAGAAATGATATCTAGACTCAAACCTAGGCATTGAGATCGTATAGTAACTAGGCTATGATAAAATACGGGATAAGGACCAATAGAAGAAACCTAGGTGGGGATGGAACCAAKGATAGGGTTATATCTAATAAGTATGTGTTAAAATTTTCAGTAAATGGCTGACGGCGATGCAACAAGCCATACACCGACAGACCCACACATGGGGGAAAACGACCTTGAGGCAAGCCATGATCAAACGATCCCTAATATTGGGGGAAATGATTCGGGTAACACTAGAAATGATGAGGAAGTCCCTACATCTCCTCGAACAGAAAGATTGATGAAAATGATGGTTGATCAGATGAAATCATTGACTGATCAAATGAAAGCCGCCTTAGAGGAGCAAAGACAAGAATTTGAGAAGAGGTTAAAAGAACATAATCCGACAACTGCACCGAAACCATACGATAAGGGGAAACGTCCGATCGTAACCGATGATGTGCCGAAACCCAAAATAGATCGAGTCTCATTCAAAGCATTCCGTAGTAGTGGAGCAACAGAGTATATCGGACAATCAGATCCTGTTTTAGCTATGCAATGGGTTCAGAACACCGAAAAAGTGTTCCGAACTATTCGCGTATCCGACGAAGACAAGGTRAGGTATGCATCGGCTATGTTGACGGAACGAGCATTAGTTTGGTGGGATAACACTAACGAGTCACTAGACTCGAATACTCGCGAGAACATGCTTTGGGACGAATTCCGATCAAAGTTCTTTGAACAATATTGCCCAATGGATCTTCAACGTCGCCTTGAGAAAGAGTTTTGGGATTTGAAACAAGGCACCATGACTGTGATGGAGTATGAGACCGAGTTCAACCGAAAACTACGATTTGCACAAAGGTTTTTAAGTACTGAAGACGATAAGGTCGAGCATTTTGTGGGTGAGTTACGAAAAGAAATTCGGAATTTTCTTGTAAATCGTGAAGTTCCAAGTTTTGGCAAGGCGGTAGAATTTGCTCGAAGATACGAGCATGATCTGTCAACATCGGATGATCCAGTTCCGGCAGCAAAGCGACCATGCACTGGAAAGACGATCTCAGTCCCAACACATCGACCACCCAAGTTCTTAATGACAAGACGGGGGCAGATGCATAATGCAGCTCGTACTACAACTCAGACATACTCTTTACAGTCGAATGCCCCGAGGATTTGCCAAAGATGCGGCAAGAATCATGCTGGACGATGCAATATTGAACCATGCAGTGTACGATGTTTTTGTTGTGGCGAGGTGGGACACGTTCGTACAACTTGTCCGCGAAAGGAGGAAGCATGCTACTCATGCGGGGTTCTTGGGCATAAACAGCGAAACTGCCCACGAGGAGAAGGAGCAGAAAGCAAAGTGTCGGTACAACGACCGAAGTATTAACACACAATCTTTATATACTTTATCGACATCTAAAAGTTCTCCGTTGAAAGTACTAACAGTGAATGGTTCATCAAGCATAGAAGGCATAGACTCTAAGAATCGGGTAAAATAATGCGACACAAAAGAATAAGTTGCTCCAGAGTCAAATAGTATACGTGCAGGTCGATCATTAAGAAGAAAAATACCAGTCAACATCAGGCTCGTTACGTGCTTCTTCTGCGGTGATCTGGAATGCCCGCACACGCGCCTTTGGTACCTCCTCCTTTTGAACGGAGGTCGTAGTCCCAGTCGGTCGTTGTACCGACGCTTTGCTTTCTGCTCCTTTTCCTCGTGGGCAGTTTCGCTGTTTATGCCCAAGAACCCCGCATGAGTAGCATGCTTCCTCCTTTCGCGGACAAGTTGTACGAACGTGTCCCACCTCGCCACAACAAAAACATCGTACACTGCATGGTTCAATATTGCATCGTCCAGCATGATTCTTGCCGCATCTTTGGCAAATCCTCGAGGCATTCGACTGTAAAGAGTATGCATGAGGTGTAGTACGAGCTGCATTATGCATCTGCCCCCGTCTTGACATTAAGAAATTGGGTGGTCGATGTTTTGGGACTGAGATCGTCTTTCCAGTGCATGGTCGCTTTGCTGCCGGAACTGGATCATCCGGTATTGACAGATCATGCTCGCATCTTCGAGCAAATTCTACCGCCTTGCCAAAACTTGGAACTTCACGATTTACAAGAAAATTCCAAATTTCTTTTCGTAACCCACCCACAAAACGCTCGACCTTATCGTCTTCAGTACTTAAAAACCTTTGTGCAAATCGTAGTTTTCGGTTGAACTCGGTCTCATACTCCATCACAGTCATGGTGCCTTGTTTCAAATCCCAAAACTCTTTCTCAAGGCGACGTTGAAGATCCATTGGGCAATATTGTTCAAAGAACTTTGATCGGAATTCGTCCCAAAGCATGTTCTCGCGAGTATTCGAGTCTAGTGACTCGTAAGTGTTATCCCACCAAACTAATGCTCGTTCCGTCAACATAGCCGGTGCATACCTCACCTTTTCTTCGTCGGATACGCGAATAGTTCGGAACACTTTTTCGGTGTTCTGAACCCATTGCATAGCTAAAACAGGATCTGATTGTCCGCTATACTCTGTTGCTCCATTACTACGGAACGCTTTGAATGAGACTCGATCTGTTTTGGGTTTCGGCACATCATCGGTTACGATCGGACGTTTACCCTTGTCGTCTGGTTTCGGTGCAGTTGTCGGATTATGTTCTTTTAACCTCTTCTCAAATTTTTGTCTTTGCTCCTCTAAGGCGGCTTTCATTTGATCAGTCAATRATTTCATCTGATCADCCATCATTTTCATCAATCTTTCTGTTCGAGGAGATGTAGGGACTTCCTCATCATTTCTAGTGTTACCCGAATCATTTCCCCCAATATTAGGGATCGTTTGATCATGGTTTGCCTCAAGGTCGTTTTCCCCCATGTGTGGGTCTGTCGGTGTATGGCTTGCTGCATCGCCGTCAGCCATTTACTGAAAGTTTTAACACATACTTATTAGATATAACCCTATCATTGGTTCCATCCCCACCTAGGTTTCTCCTATTGGTCCTTATCCCGTATTTTATCATCATCAAGGTAAAATCAACTAGAAACCATGGTTCATTCATCTATTTCTACCAATTTCATCAAAATCCATCTTTTGTATAACAAATAGCCAACTTATTCATAGTGAAAACTCACTTATTCTTACCATCTTCTTGCATATCAACCATATAATCAATGAATTAACTAATGTATATTCATAATCTRAKCATAATATCACAATTTYTACACTTATCTTACACATGCATTAAGCTTATATCACCCAAATGTCATCATACTTGTTACAACTTCAAGAACTCTACAAGGATGAGATTACCTTCAAATTGTTGTATAATCATTCAAAATAACATGATATTCACCAACATAAAACCATAATCTTACAAAATCATCCAYTAATTACAAACATGCAAACCCTAATTTCCTTGATTGACACTAATTGCAAAGATTAAACTTAGTATTAGGAKTATACCTTCAATAATTTTCACATATTAATCAAGAATTCATCACTTGATCTTCAAAAGTAAAAGTCCATTCTGTAAAGACTTACAAGATAGGCATCAGACTCTGATTCTCCAAGAATTGAAGTTGTTTGAGCTTAAGTGTGTGTAATTC
>NC_037538.1:14246334-14286708 GCF_001531365.2 Cynara cardunculus var. scolymus | reverse complement strand
ATGAAATTTTCTAAATCCTCTCATATACTCCAAAGAAGTATGACCTTAAAATTTCATCCCCAAACTCTCACTAAATCATTGGTTACCTTATATGGCCACTACTAATACACGTAGTAAAATTTCAACATGCTTAACATTTTCTCGCATGTAAACACATAATATCCTTCGTAAAATGTAAATTAGGCGCACTTAGCAAATAATATGGGAAATTAGAATTGGGATGTTACAAATCAGCTATCATATTCTCCTTTTCGAATCTTCATCTTCACCAAGAAGTCTTGTCACCGCATTTGTTTTAGACTCAACTTCTTTCATGGTTGGAAATAAATTGTGATGGTACTCTCAGGCTCAATCACAAAATCTTATGTCTGCAAGCGATGAATTATTGTTATCAAGTCTTTCTCTCGAGTATCTTGCGTATCCCGACTTCCTCCAATTTTGGACTCTTATAACTAATAGGTGCTCATCTTACGTCAACACTTCCCCAATAGCGTGTATGTTACACCTGCATGAAACTCGAATGGTATGGTCACACCCAATTAGCTCATCATCAACTCTTTCATTATCGCTTCATTCAAACCACTAAATGTTGCTTGTGATTTTCCATCCGACCTCCAGACCATGTTCTTCTTGAGATGTTTGTCAATCAATATGCCCATATCGAGTATTCATTGATGAATCTTTTGTTGTAGTCTGCCAAACCAAGGGAAGACCTCCATCTTATTACCTTGATTAGAACTTTCAACTTTTGGATTGCTTTGACCTTTGCCTTATCCATCATAATCCGTCATCTTTGATATGATCTGATAACAATTCCTCCTCTTTAAATAACCGCAAATCAGGAATTTTGTCTTCTAAATTTAGATTATTTGGTTTTGAATTGCAAGATAATGAAAGAAAATGAAGCAACTGTAAAGTGGTGATGGTGGCGGCAGTGGTAGCAACGGAAAGCGGGGATGAGTTGTTGTTTAGAAACAATATGATTGTTATATCGAAGGACTGAGTTCTAGTGAGAACAAAAGTTGTAGGGAGAAGGTCAGAACAAAACCTTCATATGCATTCATATATCTTCATTTACCATCAACTAGTTTTATTTACCCATTGTTATCATCATGACCAAAACTTTGACAAATTCATTCTTATAAAAGTGATCACATAGATTTAGAAGCTGGTAAAATTGACTAAATCTGAAGTTAAGTGTGAAGATAAAGGTAGATGGAGGTAATTAAAGATGGTTAAAAGTAGATGAATGTAGTTGAAGATACCGAAGGTTTTTGAAGGAAAAATAAGTTAGATTAAAGAGTCGAGTAATCCAAAGGTTCTGAAGTGTTCTTACCATTCTCACCATGCTCACACTTTCCATGTTTTACCGACAAGACGAATGATCGTATGAGAATAAGAGTTAAAGTAAGAAGTGTAAGAATATATCTGGACATTTGATCACTTTTACTCCAAAACTACCCATAAATTACGCTTCAAAAGAGAATTGATTTAATGTATTTCATTAGTGTTGATCTAGTGGTTTTTTAAATTAGGATTGATCCAATCATGGAGATCCTTTCTTACTTTTACTTTTATTCTCACAGAAACCCAACAATTATGACAGTTTAGAATAAAATTAACGAGATTATATATATATATATATATATATATATATATATATATACACACACTATATTAAAAAGCACGAGTTACGGTTATGTTGAAATTTTTAAGAGGTATAACTTGTTATGCCAAAAGTATAATGGTTAAAGCTGAACATTCACGATCCGAGCGTAATATTGAAAATCAATTATTTTTAATTTTCAAATTACACTTATGCCCTTATAGTTACTCATGTAATTTACTTTATATTCCTTACATTTTCATTTTTCATTTTACACATTTGTCATATTAACATAAAATAATCGTATATAAACTAAAATGCATTAAAAATACGTTTATTTATTTTACAAATTATATCATTATAGTCGTCTCGTCAATACCTTTAAAATGAGACCAATATCGAATGTTTTTTATTTAATCGTATTATTAAATATCATAAATATGTAATGAATTGTTCTTAAACTTACATTTTATATCTTATAGTTATTTATTTAATTTATTTTATATTCCTTGTTTTTTTTTTTCATTTTTAATTTTACATCCTTATCTATATATCTCTCCATAACCAACCACATCCCATTGGGGATGATATTCAAAATCAAATCTTTTTAAATTATACATTGTACCATTATAATTAGTTACTTAATTTATTTTATATCACTTATTTTTTCATTTTTTATTTTATACCCTTACCATATTAACATAAATAATCGTATATGAACTAAAATACATTTAAAAAAAATATGTTTTCTCTTTTACAAATTATACAATTACAATCGTCTCATCAATATCTTCGAAATGAGCATAATATTGAATATTTGTGTATCTAATCATACTATTAAATATCATAAATACATACGAATTAATTTGTCTTATATTTGAGTAAACTACGATTTTCGTCCATGTTTTGAAATTTCGTTTTTCATTTATATGATTTGTAATTTATTGTTGTTTTCGTCTGTGAGACTAAATCTATTAAAAATCTTTCATTTAAATTAAAGATATTTTAGTCTTTTTGGTTTATTAAATATTGTTTTTGGTTGCTTTTTCATTAATTAAGGTGGCGTTTGTTTTTTAAGAGGTGCTGAAGTCTGAAGTCTGAATTCACTTCTGAATTTTAAGAGGTGGTGCTGAAGTCTGAAATCTGAATCAGTTAGACTGTTTGTTTTTACGTCTGAAATCTGAAATTTGAATCAGTCAGACTGTTTGTTTTTACATCTGAAATCTGAAACCTGAATCAATTAAGACTGTTTGATTTTGTAAACTGACAGGTGGTGCTGAAGTCTGAAATCTGAATCAATTCATTTCAATTAAATTTAACTGAAATATCCAATCATTTAAACCATTTGTAAACTGCCATATATTTTTAACACATTCAAAATTTCAATTGAAATACGTCAATTGATTCAACACACAATAGAAAACACGAATAAAATCTTATAACAACTACAATCAATATTCATTTTATAATTGTGTCGCAATTTCTTCTCTTAAACTAGCCATATATGTTTGGTCAGCGACACTCCCATGCGATTGAATCTCTTCAGCCTCATCCGCGCCATCGTTCTCTTGTTCGCTGGTTTGATCAACCTCAGAAAATAGCTCATCACTTAAACCTTCCTTCCGTATGAAGTTGTGAACCGCAAAACACGCAATAACAACGTCTCTTTGAACCTCAAGTGTAAATGGTGCCATTCTTTTCAATATTGGAACCTGTTTTTCAACACTCTATACCGTTGATTGTGACCTATAATCAAGATAGCTATCTTTTCTTCGACCAATATATGTTTGCTATCCGTTAACCAACCTTTTGCTTTAAAGTAATCACATAATCGAATGAAAGCTTCACGTGACATTCGCAATAAGTCAATACATTGTCGATCACTACCTTCAACGAGCTCATTCGTAAATTGAGCTCCAGTCATTGCAGACATATTATCTCTTTTCCTTTTTAAACGCCTTTGTCGCAAGTAGAACATGTATAAAAATACGACGATGAGAATTATAGTTTTGATATGATTGTCCATGATAAACCTGTTAAAACATAAATAAAATTAAAATATAATCAAACACATCACCAAATAAAGTTCATTGTTCAACTTCCAAAATACATAACCAAGTAGTCAGACTGTTTGTTCAAATATAAAATGCACAACCAAGCCACTAGTTCAAATTCTAAAAACTAAACCATGAACCCCATTCGTCTTGCCGTCCTTGAAATCCAATCTGTTAATTCTTCAGCGTCTAAAGGGATCGTCAACCATGTCTCTCTTAATAACGTTGACTGCCCAAAAATGTCAACGGCTGCTCTATAAAGAGGATCCCTTTTATCAAGGTCAAGAGTGTTCAACCGTTCCATACAAGCACTTAGGTTTGAGGCATTTTGTGTAACAAGTGTTTGAAGTGCACCCCTCATTTCTAGAGCCAATTCATCCATGTCGACCTTGGTTTTACTCTTCTTCTTCGGTCTAGATGGAGTTGTGCTTGCAATATTGACGGAAGGTCCTTCCTCCTCATCTCCATCCACCTCATTTTCAGGTTCTTGAGTAGTAGGGATATTGGATGTAAATGATGAAGATGAAATCATAATCCTCTCACGGGTTGAACTAGGGGCATACGCACGAGATCCAGTAGCAGAAGTCCCCTCGAACAAAGCTATACATAAATCAGGGTATGCCAATGGTGCTGTCTTCAATGTTCGGGCCTTTGGATGTCCCTGCCTCCAAATTAAGAAGGTAAATAAAACTCGTGTTTTTGTCTATAATATCTAAAAAGATAAAAAAGAATAAAAACTAACCTTGAAAAAATCTTCCCATTCTTGATTAGTTAGGGTGAACGTATTCATTTCAGGGTCATAAAGATTCCCTGTTTTATTACGTAGGTACACCCATCCCGAATACTTTCCTTTCAAATAATCATATTGGTTTTTCAGTTGTTTCTGGGTGAGTTTTACATGGCAAACCTCTTCAAGTTTGGTTGCCACTTGCACCCACGTCTCCTTGCGAAGACTACCTCCATTTCGACCCACCTTATTGACCTCTTCTATACAAATCTCTAGAAACCGTTTGGTAAGTTCGTTTGTCCACTTCACACGCACATTCTCATCCATGACTAAAATAAAGCAGAAAAGATAAAACTCATATGGAACTCTATTTTTGCTATGGTAAATCGAAGTGAACTAAAATGATATGAATAAGCTTAAAACAAACACTGAACATGGATTTTGTTACTGGTAGTTTACAAGAGAAGCTAAGCAACAGGCTAGTTTACAAGACACTTAACAGTTTCACACTTAACAAACAAACCACAAACCAGGGTGACTGGACAGGTATATCAACAAAATGCATTAGACTTAGCGGACTATATCAGCAAGTTTTATACCTAGTCAAGTATTCAATTATTTTTGTCATCAACTTTTTTGTCTACATGTTAGTCAGTCTGTACTGGTTGGGGAAAGGCAAAAGATAGGATGAATGATTTCATATTTTCATATACCCAATAATTCACCTGTTATTAATGAATTTGAGGAATCATGCATCACAGCATCAGCCAAACACAAACTTGTGTGTAGCTTAAAAAAGACTKCCGAAGTTAGCAATGAATTACCTCCAGAAGAAGCAAACAACACATCCCAAAATCTTTAATCACACTTCCCCAAAATTGTGGAACAAAATATCCAACAATGCAGCACTTCCATGATTATATTACCATCCATGTCAGACAAAAACTATCAAACAATCTGATTTTATACTTGGAGATGTAGACAAGAAGACCAATTTAGTCGGGATGCATACCAGTATACCACAATATAACTAAACAAAAAAGTGCAACTTTATAAGCTTGTACAATAGCTGTGGTTGATATAGATTATAGAGTGCAATAAAGAAGCATTCGCTTTTATTGGAGGTGCAGATGGGATTCAACAATCTACAGTGGGTATTATCGGGTACCAAAAACAGTTTTGGACATAAATAGAGAAATTGACATACTTGTTGAAGATTTTAGGTTAGCAGATCAAGATCAACAGCGATTTGGAGATTGATTGCGTGAGAGGGCTGGAGAGAGATCGATTGCTGTGAGATTGATTGCGTGAGAGTTCGAGATCGAGAGCTTGAAATCTGAATCGAGGGCTTGAAATCTGAATCGAGGGCTTGAGCAACTGCGAGAGAGATCGAGATCGAGAGCTTTAAATCGAGATCGAGAGCTTATAACATAAGAGGTATTAAGTTGCAAAKATGGAAAGAGCTTTACCAGATGCGTGGCTGTGGCTATCGGCGGTTTGATTACCGCTGTTCTTCCAGATGCTGACAAGTTGAAATCCAATCTGATTACAGATGCAGCTTGAGCAACTGCGAGAGATGAGCTTGAAATCTGAATCGGGGCTTGAGAGTGTACAGGGGCGACAATGGAGAGGTAGAGCGACGAGGTTAGAGCGATGAGGGTAGAGCGACAATCGGGGTTTAAGAGGTGTTTCAGACTTTAATTTAGGTCTAACCGATTCAGATAAAAATACACATTTTCAGCTCTTAATTGAAAGAAAAAACAAACGCACTTAATACCTCAAGGTCTGACCGATTCAAACATAAGAGGTATTAAGTGGTTTTTTTGGAAAAACAAACACCCCCTAAGTGGTTTTTTTGGAAAAACAAACACCCCCTAAGTCTTTTTTATTTAATAAAATCATATTTTTTTTTTGATGAATATCAATGATGTGATACTCTTTGGAGCAAGGGTCATTATAAATGGAATAAATAATAAAGCTATTTTGCCATCCACTGCTACTAAATCACCCCCACCCTAACTTAAACTGATGCTTGCTGTTGGACCTGATGAATTAAACACATGAATTTCTTTTATTGTTTATGCTAAAGTAATTAAATATTTTACATGTAATTTCTTTTTCTTCATATTTTTTATCCTTATGGTTTTATTTATATCTATATTATATGTATCTATGCCATATCAAAGAAAACTAAGGGTTCGTTTACCAAACACTTACCCGGTAAGTATTTATCGGTAAAATTTAAAACTATTATTTATTTATGGGTAAGATTTTAATCCATCAAAACGACATTGTATGCAACAATTCACCTGATAAGCGCTTACCGTGGTAAGAGTCGTCGCCCTCACTTATCGGGTAAGACTTATGGTCTTTGTCTCGCTCTTACCGGGTAAGATTCTTAGTTCTTATCATATTCATCCGGTGATGTAACGTGACTTATTAAGCGCTTACTCGGGTAAGTGTTTGGTAAACGGCCCCTAAGTTATGATTATCTTGAAATTTTAAGAGGTATAACCAATTAAGAATATTGTACAACTCTTAAAGCTTACAAACTCCCACGATCTACCACAAAATCATTTAAATTTCAAAGCTACATTTTATTACCATTATTTATAATTAGTGAATTGATTTACTTTATATCTCTTACTTTTTCATTTTTTTATTTTACACCATTATTATATTAAAATAAATAATTGTATATTTTTTACTATATTAAAAAGCAGGAGTTTCAATTATTCTTGAATTTTTAAGAGGTATAACCAATTAAAGATATTGTACAGCTCTTAAAGCTTACAAACTCCCACGATCTACCACCAAATCATTTAAATATCAAAATTACATTTTATTACCCTTATTTATAATTAGTGATTTGATTTATTTTATATCCCTTACTTTTTCATTTTTTATTTTACACCATTATCATATCAACATAAATAACTGTATATTTTTACTATATTAAAAATCAGAAGTTTCAATTATTCTTGAATTTTTAAGAGGTACAATTAATTAAGAATATTGTATAAGTTCTTAAAGCTTACTTCCATCAAATCATTTTCAATTTCAAAATTACATTTTATACTCTTATAATTAGTGATTTGATTTACCTTATATCTCTTACTTTTTCATTTACATCTATATCATATTAATATAAACAATCGTATATGAACTTTTAATTTTTTTTTCCACAATTACACCATTATAATCGTTTCGTCGATATATTCGAATTGAGTTCAATATTGAATATTTTTAGATTTAATAATACTATTAAATATCATGAATACCTAAGAAATAATTTGTTTTATATCAATATATTTTCATTTTTCATTTAACACATTTACCATATGAAAAATGCATAATCATAATCATTTAAATGTGTTTTATTTTTAATCAATTATGAACAATTAATAATTGGATTGAATATTTATCAAAATGAAGATATTTTTTGAGGATTCTTACCATATTTTTTATTAAAATATAAAATTCGCATTTTATTTTTCAATTACAAGTTATAAAAACTATAAACCACCAATTAATACATAAGTTGATCTTTAAAAGACAAGAACAACAAATAATTTGGGTTAAAAACATTATTTCAAAATCTTTGACCAATATAACATTTTTACTTTTTGAATTTATAAATCATCTGATTATAATTTAAAATCACAAAAAACTATAAAATTAACATAAAAAAAAACTGTAATAATATAAAATTTGAAACAATATTATTATTTCAGGTTGTCTACTTCATAATCAAAATGATTTGGACAGTTGCGTTGCTACTTAAATTTAAAATAATGATGTTCTTCCAATAATTCAGATATTCTTTTTTTATCCGTTAATCAACACACGCGGAGACTTTTTAACGGTGTGGAGATAATGTTTGGTGAAACCTTAGCGTGAGGACACGAATACAGGATCGTACCTCAAAGGTTGACGTGACCATATACCCGCAGCCATGGCCCACCACCACCACCACCAGCATCCGCACCACCACCACTACCACCAAATCGCTGACTCTCTCGGAAGCCACAGGTGGTAAGGTGTTCCTTTCACTTTCATCCGGCCTAATCATATTCATCCCTTTCTCCGTAACTGCCGCCACCAACCATCACCAACCACCACCAACTTAGGGTTTCCTCCTCAATATTACAATTTACAACCAAATGCGTAATCCTCCTCCAACGTCTCCACCACCACCGCCACCACCGGCTTTCAACATGGACTTCATCGACGAGTCGTCGACTTCGATTTGGGACTGGAATCAGTTACTCGATTTCAACATTGATGATCATTTGCCCTTACCCACAGACCATTCCCCGCTGATTCCAATATCTCCGGAACTCCATCCGATCGACAATTCCCATGTGGAACCGGTACCCGATTCTAATACTAATGATAGGGTTAGGAAACGGGATCCGAGGATGGCATGCTCCAATTTTCTGGCGGGTCGGATCCCATGCGCTTGTCCCGAGCTTGACGCGCAGCTGTTGGCGGAGGAAGAAGAGACTGCTCCTGGAAAGAAACGGTCTAGGACGATTACGGCGAGAACGGTGGCAAGTTCTAGGTGTCAGGTTCCTGGGTGTGAGGTGGATATCAGTGAGCTTAAAGGGTATCACAAACGGCACAGGGTTTGTCTCCGGTGTGCTAATGCTACTACTGTGGTGCTTGATGGCCACAATAAAAGATACTGCCAGCAGTGTGGCAAGTAAGTTCTATTCCCAATTGTTTTCATGACTAAATTTTGTTATTGTCATTTATTCATTCATATGGACCTAAATTTAGAAGGTTGAACAACAGTTCCCTACTTCCCTTCATGCGTATTGGTTGACTCATTTATGGATGAACTCACCAAAATTATTCTTTTATATTGGAATATCAGAGAACATATTAATTCAGTTTATGTAGAGATCTGTTTCCTTTACACTCCCTGATAATGAAGTGGATAGTTAGGGATGGATGAAGGTATTTCCTCTAGCCTATTTTGTGATTGAGGATCATTTTATTAGAGATGTGCGGGGATTCTTGATTATGATATGAAGATTGATATAGTTGTTGTGGGCTCTCAAAGACTTGTGTATTCTGTAATTCATTTGCATCTTTTTACTGCAGGGATGAGGTAAAATTTGTTAAGAGGTATTTTGGTATTGAAGATTTGGCTATATAACCACCAAAACATTTTATAAAAAAGAGGAAATCGATCTTTGTAGTACAGTGAAGAAACCAAAATGTTAAAGATTCACATTGATCTTATCCTTAGTATGATGCTAAACGGGATGTGTTTCTAGTGGACATACTTTTATGTTCTTTAATTTTTGGGGAAACAGGGATGCGCCGTTTGAACTAATTCGATATTGATCATGATGTCTATCACCAAGTGAGAAGGCTACCATCAGTGTCAGCAATATATGAGAGCTAATTCATGTTACATTAAGGTACTACGGAGGTTCAGCTATGGATAGTGCTTGGAAATTCTGTAACATTTTTCGCATTGTTTTTTAGAGCTAAACTGCTGAGCATCATTTGAATAATAATTAGTATAGCCAATATAACACAAAAAAAAAATACTATCTTTCAACCCCCTTAGTCTTTGGAGTAGTAAATGCTGATTAATGGTTGACAAACATATTGTAAGTCTCACATGGGATGGTCATATTTTTAGATCACAATGACATAGCCTGCACATTGTTTAAGGCAAGGTTGGGACTTTGACCATGGATTTTTTTTAACCGGGGGGGGGACTACTGGAGTCTGGACAATTGGACATGATAGTGCCTTAGTTTGATATTTTATCCTAAATACAATCTAAATCCATGATAGCATACTTCTTGTTGGAAGAGTCAAAAGAGGTTACTCTAGCTACTGGGGGTAATGGTATTCATCAATGCTTTGACTGCTTACCTCCAGTTATTGCTTCTTAGAACACTTTGCAAAAAGAGATAAAAAGGAGACTCAGTTGGATTTCCATGGCACATCACAATAAACTAACGACAACAATTCATTTACATTAATGAAAATTTTCAGGATGCTTGTCAATTTTCTAATCGTCACTGCTTACAAGATCATTCTGCCATACCATAGAAGTTTCTTCAAATTCTGGAGAGGGATTTCCTAGCTGGTGATGAACGTCCTGAACACTTGGAACACTCAAATATGCAGCTCAATTGCACGTACCTTTTGACAGATGGAATGCATCTCATTTATCGTTCTGTTTCCAACTGCCAAAAAAACCATGAGTGGGTCAAAAGGTTTCTGAATGATTCAGTTGTTTGGTAATATATCTTGCAACAACTGGATTTCTAGGAAGTGAAAACATGTGAAACACATGATCAAGGTAAATCTGGAGGGATGTTGGTTTGATCGACACTGCAAATAGAACAGGAAGATATATTGATTAATTCCATAGGGGCTTGTAAGCAAGGTCTTATATTTGTCAATATCATTGTTTTGTGTCATCCGACAAGAAGACGAGAACACAATTGTCCAAGATGGGGACATGTAGTAAAATAGGTAACTTAGCTAACCACGTGAAGTTGAGTGATTTCCATTGAACAGAATGAAAGTGCCAGAGAGGTGCCATTTTCTATGGGTCTGATTGCAGCCCCATAAGTAGTAGCAGTCGTATTAGAAGAGCCACTTAAGGTTTGCAAATGCCAGACTGGAATACAAGAACTTGAGGAGGATAGTTAGACAATTATTTACTATGACCCTACTCCTTGCAATGGAGACACTACATATTACCAGGTTCATGCGTGATTGTAGATCAAACAGCAAACATAGCAAAGAGATTCAATTGGCTAAATGCAGAATAACCAAAGCAAACAGATAAAACAAATCAGCTAGATAGATAGAGGTAGATACAGAAAACTCAGTGTCAGAACCTTCTAGGGTTGAGTATGAAAAGTTGTCCCCCATACTTAAAAAAAAACCTTAATTTTCCTGAATCAAAATGGATATGTGACAGTTCCCTTCACTTTTGATAAACTGAAATCAGGAACAAGACTAGAGAAGCTGGAGACAGCTTACGGTACAAGAAGTTGGACTGTATATCTAACCCTTAGAACATGCAAAAACCCCACATATCCAGTCAGAATATGGTGAGCAGATTAAAGTACCACAAATATATCAACAGTAGTGAGAGATGATCAAATATATTACAACATGAGCAATAAATGTGACTCATTAATTCACATGGGCGCAGTTAGGTATCCTTAGCAAACTCAAAACTCATGTCTTACTAGACTCTGATCCACATGGGAATGTTACCGATAAGAAGATTCGAAGCTCAATTGTTATTGCGGTTACTCTTCAAGATAGCAACATGATTATGTGTTTGCTGATCCAGACTGGGCTTATCGTTATTTAAGTGATATGAGGGTGACATTTAAGTCAGGCAGCGAATATATTGTGATTAATTTCATGAGAGTGGGCGTGGCGTGGTTCTGTGATTGTTATTAGTTCTTGTGAAAATGGATTGTGGAGATTATCAATATCCTTTTTGGCTTGAGACTAAAAACTGGTCAACAGGTGCACCAAACTCTGTCAGTAATTTCCTTTTTTTTTCTTTCTTATTATCCTTATTCTGAACATTTCTTTTCTCACTCCGACGAAGAAAAAGGAATTACAAGAGTTTCTTTATGTGTTTCTTATTAAGCATGTTCACGTATCTATGGGTAGCCTTTTCTTTTACATCATAACAGTTCTGCTTTACCATATTCTATGATAATGTTTTGTTTCGTTAGAGATTCTCTAAAGTTTTGGTTTCTTGGAACTGAATATGTAAATGAAAATTCTAGTTAGTGGTGACAAATCTACGTTATATCTATCTATGTTTACCCAAAAAAAATCTATGTTATATCTCTTCCATATTAATTATATGCTGACAAACTCACCATGTTGTAGGTTTCATGTCCTGTTAGATTTTGATGAAGGTAAACGTAGTTGCCGCAGAAAGTTAGAACGTCATAATAATCGGCGTCGAAGAAAACCCTCAGACTCCAAGGCATCTGGACTTCAATCAGCAGATTATGATGATGGTTATGATGAAGCTGGAAAAGGTGCCTGTAACATCAACTTGTGTTTCCTGTTCTTTGTGTTTTAAGATGGTATTCCATCTCACCTTCCAGGAACTGAACAAACTCTCAGGGAGAAAGAAACAAGGAAAAATCTAAGGATTTAATAATAAAAAGGAGGAAATAGTATTTTTGATGATTAAATGCTGGAGGAAGTTAACATCTATTCCTATTCTGATGCAAAAATCATGAAATTGACATAATAATTTGCATTACAGAAATAAGCTCACATGAGTGAGATTTTATTTTTCTACCTTTACTTGTGATATATTGGGTGGTAGGGTTCACCTGAGTGTTGATCATGACTCGTTCTTACTTGCGTGAATTCTTTATCGATTATTCTTTTTGATCCCTGAAGTAATTTTATGGTGTAGGTGCAAAATGCACGAGTAGTGAAGCAGCAGGAGAGAAATTGTTTTTAGCAGCTGAAGGGCATAATACCATACCGAGCTCCACTCAAGCCCAAAATATTTACAGCGACAGCATTCCATCTTTAGCTGCATCTGGTGAAACTCAAACGGATGAAGAAAAAGAAAAAGGTGTTCCTTCTCCATCCTATTGTGACGATAGGAGTGCTTTCTCCTCTGTGGTAGGTTCTTTATAAATGTTAGGTTTGCTGTTAAAACATTTTTTTCATCTGAATCTTTCCAGTAGCATACCATGTGTATTGATATACATTTTATTGAAGTGCCCAACTGGTCGGATCTCATTTAAGCTTTACGATTGGAATCCAGCGGAGTTCCCTCGTAGACTCCGACATCAGGTACTCAAATGATTACTATTTGCTAGCATTTGAAGGAGTTTAAATACTTGTATTTACCAGGTGAGTGACATAAGTATATTTTTTACAGATATTTCAGTGGTTGGCCAGCATGCCCGTGGAGTTGGAAGGATATATTCGTCCCGGATGCGTAATCTTAACTCTTTTCATTGCAATGCCAAGATTTATGTGGGTGAAGGTGATGCCTTTTTCTTTGATTCCTGATTGAATTATTAAATTTAATGCATTCAGAATGCTATAAATATTACAAAGAATTGTGGTTGTATTTTGTTCTACAGAAGCCATTGAGCAGTTCTAATTTTGGTGATTAATAAATAGCTACTGTTTTGGTAGTAAAGCATAATAAACTAATGGGCCAAAGGGAAAAGACAGATGAAATACAAATATATCTAACACTCTTGCTGAAGTCGGAGGATAATGTTGGGATTTAAGTCCAATCTTCATCTGGATGTGGGTAAGGCAACAGCTGCTGTTCACATCGCTGTGTCTTTTGTGAGAGCTAGGGTTTTTAGTTGTCGAGTCTTAGTTTTGATGCTGTGTAAATATTAGGTAATACAATGCTACCATTATCTAGGGAGTAACGGAAATATGTACAATGCCAAAATAGATAAAAAATAAACAAGTTACTAATCAAATAGAAAGCATAAGTCAGAACTTGAGATGCAGATTAGGATCTCATCTTTTTATCTTATGATTTATCTCTGTACATTTGTTCATTATCTGGCTTAAGTATGTACTCATGTCTTCTAATCTGCATCTACATCTACATCATCTAACTTAGGGTAAACTCTTGAACAGTTAAGTGAAGATCCGGTTGCATGTATACTTGACCTCCTTGCTTCACCAAGCAACTTGCTTTCTGGACGAGACACATTTTTTGTTAACCTAAATGGCAATATCTTCAGTGTCATGAAAGGTTAGTTGACCTTGATGGCTTCTTTTAACATTGCAAGTGCTATTTTGTTATCGATTCGCTCTCATTTGTTGTTATTTTATTATTACATATCCCTGTCTAATATGAGATTTGTTAGTCTTATCATTGAGAAAGACACGTGTACAATTTTTTTTGTGCAATCTTAAGGATGTTATTAACAACAACGATAAAGAAAACCTGACAATACGAAATAATAACAATCATTCTATCTTTTAAACCCAATGAGGATTATAATATCTATCCGTGCAGGTTAAACCTAAAATGCAACCAAGGAAAGAATGAAAAATTAAGACAATGTATACTTGACACATATTTTCTTCTAGTGAAATGGCTAATGCTTTGTCGTCAAATCCTTTTTTATGCTATCATGTCAGCTAAAGGTTTTACATGATTATTAGCTACGATTCTACATAGAAATATGGTTCCTTAGAAGTAATTTCGTAAAATTTTTGGTGATGCCTTTTCTCTTGCTCATTTTTCTTCCTCTTCTCAGAGAAGACCCATCCTTAAGTGTGTATGAGTACATTGATTCCGGAAGAATAGTGGATCCTTCAGTAATTCAGGAAAGATGATGAAATCTATGCCCCAAATTTGGTATTAAAATTTATGATGAGAACTTCCTAGGCGTTTAAGAATGTCCTAACGTGGAAATAAAGTCCATGTTCTTGACATTGGATCTCTCATGAAAATTAGCTTGCAATACCATTTTTTCATTATTCCGATGTGCAGTTCCTACTTAATCTAATTGCAGCTTGGGGTGTCTATTGATTATTTCATCTTCAAGTTCTTGAAGAAGAACAAGATAGGAAGATAAAGTACTTTGATTTCAAGCACTTTAGCTTGGATGCCAGCTAAGATGGAAACAAGTCATGTTGATTTCGTCTTTCATCTTGGTTTACTTCCCTTCTTCAAATTTACCAAAGCGATCAATAACATGCCTTCAAAATTTCAAGCATTTGTTCGCTCCTTTCAACTTCTTCACAATATTCTTACGATTAGTGCTGTACATGTGAACAATAGTTCTTATCTATCTTTATTGTTTTCTTTTTCTTTTTATTGTTCTTTTTTTGCTTTTCTTGTTATCAGCGAAAAGTGGGTTGTGAAAAAGTGGAGAAGGCTGACAAGTTATGGTTTAGTAAGGCATTTAGAGGCTAGGTTATTGATATGTTCTAAAGCTTGAAAAACTCGGGATTTAGCTCTAATACTAATGAAATTCAGTACTGTATCGAAAAGGACAATAGCGGGGTAAATCATGGAGCTTGACTTTCTTTATAAGAATCAAGCAAATTTCTGGTGGGCAAGAACAAGCTAAGTTGTCATCTGAAGTACCTAGGGCGTGTGAGTATGTGCATGCTTGTGGGTGTGAGTGAATGAGTATGTTTCCCCATCTCTTTGTTGTTTCTTCTATGACTTTGAGGTAGCTACATAGTTTCTGCACTCATTGGATAGAAAAATGATGCTTGAATACTACATGAAACAGGGTCACCCGAATGGCATAAATCGTCATGATTGGATCATATTTCCATGAGTAGCTTCTAGGAGGAATGCCATTTTTGTTATCATATTAGGTATAGAGTATTGCTGATGTGTTGAATAATTGCTAACACATGATCTTAAATATATTACTGACCCACCAGCAAACGAAGCTTCATAGCTCTAACTAATTTCTCTTTTCTGTTTTGAGGGAACGCTATTCTGTGAGACAGATTGTCTGCTACCAGTTATATAGGACTACAAAATTGTGTACTTATGTGCACCGAACTGTTGGATGCAGGTGGAAGGTCCGTGATAAAAATTAAGGCAGGGGAAAGATCCCCAAAGCTTCATTGCGTGCAGCCTACATGCTTTGAAGCAGGCAAACCCATAGAATTTTTGGCATGTGGAAGTAATTTGCTTCAGCCCAGACTTAGGTACATAAGCGATTGTCTTCCTTTTAACTTTCTTGGTTTAAGCACACTTTTGTGATAAGCATTCCAATATTTTGACTGACATCTGAAGACTGAATCTCCTATAACCTTATTGAAATTGCATAGTACAACAATCAAATTCTTAATTGACTTATTTGATTGAATCTGGAAACTGGAACATGGAAATCATTGAGAATCTAAGGATCGTAAGAAAAAATTATTATTAATGTGATTTGCTGACCCAATTACGATATTCTGTAGAGTCCGTATTCTAACTTCATGAATCAGAGGAAAGTACATTTCTCTTATATGTTGTATATCAGAGGTTCTACATTTCTTCCATACAGCATAAAGTTAGCCACAAAACGGAAGAAAGTGGGCCAGATATCTGAATATGATGCTGCTATGTGAATTTTAAATTTTAGATCGACGTATCTTTCCGCTCTCCCTCAACTCTTAATGATTGAAATGTTATAGTTCTGAATCTACAAAATGGGGTTTCTAAATTTAAAGTAACCATGCGATGTTGTTTAAAGTTCATGGTTCTTAGCTCTAGAACCATAGTTATCACCGTAGGGATTGAGTGCAGTCTCATGCAATTTGTCATTTATGAAGAGCTTACGTTCTAAGCTTGGAAAACCTGGATTGGTATACAGGGTCTGCAGATTTCTGGTGACCATGTGGCAATATGTGGAGCTGGTGGAACAAATACCTGGTCAACTAGCTTTTTAGTATTATGGTTCAGTAGGAATGATACAGCCACATGCTAACTAAGCTTGTCTTTGGGGTAAAACTAGATGGTGTAAATGTCCTGGATAATTATTTCAAGAGTAGTCAACAGATGTTCTGTTGACCTATTCAACAAAATATGGTATTGTGGATAAACCATGTTTTGTCAGAATTGTTGGCTTGATGTTTACATAAGTACTGCCACACATTCATCCATATAGCAATTTTCTCAATATCGGCAGACAGTAACGATGATGGTAACATTGTTAAGGACACAAAAACACAGTATTCGTGGGGAATGGGAATGTTGGGAAATGGAAATGTGTTATTCCATTGCATTGCAAATGCTTGGATGACATGAGGAATCACTATCAAGACAACAAGGAGGGAAATCTTGAAGTCTTTTGTCCTATTATGATGGTCCAAGTCTTTTGCTAGAGAAGAAATCCTAAGGAATGTACAACTATTACTGCAAAGTTTACAAGTCATTTTGGCATTTCTGACGGATAAATTGATTTTGTCATCGTACGACGACGGAGCTCCACGACAACAACGGCATCTTAACACCTATGCTCATCTTATTGCTCAGCGTGCATCTGCAAATAAACCCCAATGATTGTTGACTTACCGTAGCCTTCGATCATGAAAACAGGTCTTTATCTATGATAACCCTCTTTTCTCCCCCTTGTCACTCTGCTTCAAAGAACTGCTATTACTGTCACCATCAAATTAAAAAATCTGGACTTGTATCTGTGTGATTTCTTGATGATGACGTTGGAAGACTAGTGAAGAAAGGGTAACAAGAAGAAAGAGATTTATCATGTTTTAGCGGGATTTTGTTGTTGAAATGGGTTTGAAAGAAGAGGGAAAGGTAGAGGGATTGGCATGGTTTGCAGTGGAGCTGAAGATATGTAATTGGGGCCATTGTGTTCATCGCCTGTGCCCTAGAAAAGAGGTCTGCAAGTTTTGAAACTAAATCTCCCCTATTTTCTCAGGAATGGTCCATTACCCATTATAGGGTAGTGGATCATTATATCCATCCATACCAACCGTATTCAATCATTTCCATTCCCATTCCTTACACTCTAACACCCCCAACCAAGCATCAACTAAATCATCCAAATAATCTACATTAACTTGATTGTTAAAATCTGAAAAGTGGAACGACCAAATTATGTTTTTTCTTTAATTTGGAAGGTAGTTAATCTGTCTGTTGAAGCTTCTTTTAATCATCATCTTTGGGTGTGGTCTAGGGATGCAACAAATCTTGTTCGAGTCCAGGTCCATGTGAAACAGATCAAATAAATGATAATGCTTAATAGTTAAGCACCATTGGATGTTGATATCTGCAACTTAATTTCAGGAATAAAGCATGTTTGCTGATGGCATAAAGCCAAGTTCTCTACTGATTATCTTTTGCGCCTCATAAGCACAACATTGACATGGCATTGTACGCATGCTTTACTTGTATATTCATAAATATTAATTCGTATGAATGTTGATTATATAACTGTGTATTAACTGCAGGTTTTTAGTATCATTTGCTGGCAAGTATATGACAAATGATGTGCATGTTTCACCATCGTGCAACAAAAATGAGGCCTCTACAACAAATTTTGATCATCAGTTACTGAATATACGCGTTCCTGGTACTGAATTGGATGTTTTCGGCCCTGGGTTTATTGAGGTTTGGTTCAGATTATTGTTTAACTATTTATATATGCAGAAATATTGAAAGGTCTTGTTACTTGTTGATTCAGATAAATATTAGTCTTGAAATTTTCCGGACTTGACCTTACTATTTGTTTCTTGATACATGTTCTTGGAATTCCTTAGTTGCATGATTATCATAGATACGTGTTAAATGCTTAAATTGTGGCCATGAAAAGATGACCAGCATATTGTAGCCTTGGTCTCTGTGTATGACTTTTGAGGGACTTCATGGGGACATCAAGATTGGCTTATTTGACAGATAGTAAAACCGAAGTTCTGATCTGATGGATGGATCCAAGTCTCACAACCTGTTATCCTATGACAAGGAGACCCCTAAGCCACATAAGGGATGAGGGCACCATGGCTAGACAGAATGCACTAATCCACCGAATGCAAGATCGCCCTAACAGGGATGATGCAAGTACGTAAGCCCCTTAGCATTCATGGTACCGCGACAGTGATCTAGCATCTAGTCTTTTGACTACTTGTCAAATGTCCAATAATGACAAATTAAACGAATTTTGTGGACCACAAATGGTGTTATTAAGAAGTTGTAGCGATTATTAATGGACAAAGATGCAATCGTACTTGAAATCTTTTCCAAGGAAGGAAATGTTTATGGGATATCCTAAATGGATTTTTTATGATTTTCATGGGACAGAGGAAGAAAATTGTGAGCCATTCTGATGCTGAATGGGAAATTTTTTATGGAGGCATATTTTTATTGAAAAGAACGGCTTTGCTTTGATCAATACTCATTAAGAGGATGTATTACGAGGATTATGGTTGAATGTCCTTAATCACCCATGTGTTTAATTTTTTTTATCTTGAGATGGTGAATTATTTGAAGCTTTACTGATCAGTCTTATAGTTTGTTATTGCTCGGCATTCAATTCTGCCTGTTAAATTAGCTTCAACTATTTTGAAGGTCGAGAATGAATCTGGTCTCTCCAATTTCATTCCAATTCTCATTGCGGACGAAGAAGTATGTACCGAGATCAAAATTATGCAGATGAAATATTATTCAATTCTCCATTCAAGAGATTCGGAGTCTACAGCTACAACAGTTTCTTGTGAGGTTGCTGTTTTTAGACAGAATGAGTTCTCTGAATTGCTCCTAGACATGGCATGGTTACTCAAGCAGCCGGTTGTGGAAGAAATGGAATATGCTATGATGTCATTGCAGCTGCAAAGATTCAGATGTGTACTTAACTTTCTAATTGAATACGAGTCCACCACAGTTTTGAAGAGAGTATTGCACTGTGTGAAGACAAGAATTATTAAAAGTGATGACATTATTGAAGCTGATTGGACACTGCTTCAGGGCACCGTGAATCATGCCACAGAAGTCCTTTGTCAGCGACTAGAGAAAAAACTTAATCTGGGTTTGCATCCAAGAGATTTTTCGTCAGAAGAGAATGATGAAAGCTGTAGATATCAGGTGCTTCCTTCCACTCCAACCATTAATCAGGTATGGGAATCATACCTTTGATCTCTGTTGAACGTTTTCATGATTAACTGAATCCTTTTTCCCATTAAAATGAAATAATTTAAAATATTTTTCTTTAGTTGACACCCAAGTTAATTTTTTTTTAGTACCATGTATTGTAGCCCTGACATCTAAAAGCATATCCTCTAGTTTATAAGCAAGTTGATAAGCCAATGAACTAGTTGATAAGCTAGCTGTTGGCTAATAAGCTAGTTGTTGGCTAATAAGCTAGTCGGTAAAGACTAGCTGATAAGATGTATGACAATGTAAAATGACCTATAAAGACATCTTGAAAAAATATATGGGTCATAATTGGAAAAAAGGCTCGGAAGCTTATTGAAACACTACTTGAAGCAGGTTTTCAAAAAGCTAGCTTATGGCTAACCAAACAGGGTTCTTTCCATAAGCTCAAAAAATAAGCCAGCTTATGGTTGCCAAACATGGCCTTGGTATAAGACGGTGTTTGCACTTGCAGCTACAATACACTGGCAGTCATATTTGTGGCAGAGTTGATGAAAGAGGCCACCCTTTTGTCAATTGCAAGGGAAAATTAAATATTTTGAGTTGCAATATTAGAAATCTAGACCAAACTAAACCATACAAACCCCAGTATATCCCACATAGAGTTAAGAGCCTGGGAGGTAGGATGTACGCAGACTTTGACTCTACCCTGGAGGGGGAGAGGCATTAATCGAAATCTAGGATGTTCAATACCTTCCAAAAATCTATCCAAAAGAACCAACAATGTATACACTCTTGTGAGAAGAACTTATAAGCCAACAAGTTTCCTCCAAACTGAGTTTTTCATGTTTCAAAAACACGCAGGATATGGAAGTAGTAGCAGACAACACACCTATTCCAACATTGGGACAGAAAAGTGAAAATGTTCCACTGTTGCAGGCTGATTGCATCATGAGTGTGACGCCCTGCAAGGAACAATCAGAGAAACGGTCAAATCACATGTTTACTTACAACACCAATAGATTATTTTCATCCCACCCTCTCATACTTGCCGTTGCTTTGGTTACTCTATGTTTTGGTATTTGTGCAGTTGTTCTCCATCCTCAGAAGTCTACTGCAATTGCAATAACTATTCGCAGGTGTTTATTTGATTAAATTTTGAACCCATTGAAGGTTAGTTTGTAAATTGACTGTTGTATGTTAAATTAACCATAGAATCGAGTTAGTGGAATATATTTTTGCTTGTCTTATTCTTCCTTTGAAAGATCTTGTTTCTTTCTTGCCTGGTTTCAAGAAATGGCTTTGCTTGCGATCGAACATGTGAACTAAGGATGTGAACAGGATTCGATGGAACTGGACACGACTAGAAGTGTGAAAAATTTGTGGAATGTTTTAGGGTTTGAATTTGGCATGGGTGGTTTAGTGGTTGCCTTATTTTTCTAATTTTTGTTTCATCTATTTTTGTTCACTTTATCCCATCCTGTCATATCCCGCTAAACGTGGGATTAAAATATTCTGTTTGTCTTGTTTCACGTAAAGGCAGTCTTTTTCTGGGAAGTGTATGTTCTTGGCTCTTTTAGTAAGTCATGCACTTTGAGATCTTTGCTTGAAACAATATCCCTGCAAAAAGGGTATGGTTTTGGTCCCTCACTTTTGTAAAAATACCTTTTGTGTGTGTAAAATTCATCTTTTTAGCTCTTACATGGGATTTTTATTTAGGGTTTGCTCTTGATTTTAAGGTGCACTAGATGAAGATTGATGAAAAAGAAAAAAAATTAAAAATAGAAGAAAATGACAAAAAGACCAAAAAGCCATTTGAGTTTAACGAAGATGGTAGAGGACCATTAAGGTAAGGAATCAAGTCCAAAACAAAATACAAACATGAGGAGTTTTTTTTTTCATAATAAATGGCAAGGGACCAATTTTGTAATATACGCAAACCACCTGGACCAACTTCATAATTTACACTTTACATAGGGATTTTTTTATCTCCCACCCCTCCTACATAAAATACACCAAGTCCAATTTATTTTATTTTCTGGTGGTGCTTGTTACATGATACAAAACTATTTGGATGTAATGTCCCTTTGTAAGTGGTATGGATATTTAGATTTTTTTGTAACTGTGACATGTAACCCTAAATGACCAGAAATTAAAGGTTTCTTAAAGACACCATGGTAAATCCAGAAGACAGACCTGATATTCTTTATCGGTTACTTAAGATAAAGCTTGATGCACTTATTAAAAAGTTGAAAGACAATGCATTATTTGGTAAGGTTCAGGCATATATGTTACATTTATGATAATAATTTTAACAAAAGGTTCATACTAATAGTTTGTCTTTATTAATTTCAAATTTCACTTTTTGGGTAGTTGTTTATACAGTGGAGTTTTAGAAGCACGACTTGCCCCATAGTCATATATGTCTATTTATTCACTTTGATTTCAAGCTACCTACTGTTGAACAAATTGATCCAATTATTTCAGCTGAGATCCCAGACAAAGACGAAAATCCAGATTTGTACTCACTTGTGAAGGAGTTCATGATCCATGGTCCTTGTGGTGAAGAAAACATTAACTTTCCCTGCATGATTGATAGAAAGTGTTCAAAAATATATATGAAAAGGTTTTCTGAACACACTTCCATCAATGGTAATGGTTTTCCTTTATATCGCAGACGAAATGATGGACGTTTTATTGAAAAGTCAGATGTTAAATTAGATAACAGAATTGTTGTTGCATATAACAAATTTTGAAGAGATATTAGACACACATTAATGTTGAATGGTGCAATCAGGCTCTTTCTATAAAATATTTGTTCAAATAAATCAACAAGGGTCTAGATAGAGCTACGGTTGCAGTTGTAGAAAACAGTAATGAAGAAGATAATAATAATTTCGTTGATGAAATAAAAGTATATTATGAATGTAGATATGTATCTGCAAGTGAAGCTTCATGGCATATATTTGGGTACGATGTTCATTACAAGACTCCTTCTGTTTTGAGAATTTCTTTCCATATTCCTAGACAACAACAAGTCATGTTTGGTGCTGAAGATGATATTGAAAATGTCATAAACAGAACTTCTGTGGCGTCTTCAATGTTCTTAGCTTGGATGAAGTGTAATGAACTTTACGAAGAAGCACAAAAACTTAATTATGTTGAATTCCCTACAGAGTTTGTGGAGAAACTGGAAGAGCGATGTTGGGATCGAAGGAAAAAAAGCTTTTCAATTGGAAGAATTCATTCAGTTTCTCCTACTCTTGGTGAAGCGTATTATTTAATAATTCTTTTGAATAAAATCAAAAGTCCTAAATTATTCGAAGACATTCATATAGTAAATGGAGATATATTTTCTACTTTTAGAGTTGCATGTTATGCTCTTGGGCTTTTAGATGACAACAAGGAATATGTTGATGCCATTGAAAAGCAAGTTTAACCGATTCTGGTTTTTATCTACGGTCTTTATTTGCAACCATGTTGATTTCAAATACTTTGTCTAGACCTGAATTTGTTTGGCAAAGAACATGTCAATACTTGACAGATGAGATTCTTTATAATCAACAAATTATACTAAAGTCTCCAGGTATGTTAATTATCTATTTAAGTATTTATACAATTATTATTTGAACATAAACTAATTTATTGTTTTATTATTTTTTAAATGTTATTTTCTTATTTTAAATATTTTTTAGTTATTATTTCTATGTAATGGTTATATTTATATTATATATTTCACAGGTTTATCCCTTAATGAAGATCAAGTCAAGAACTTCACGTTGTTTGAGATTGAAAAGATTTTACTTCTTAAAAATTCCAGCCTAAAAAACTTCACCACTATGTCTTACCCTGATGATGATTCTGTTGAGTCTTCAAACAATCTTTTGATTGCGGAGGAGCTAGATTACGATATAACTAATCTACAGATTGAGTTTCATCAACATCTAGGTGCTTTAACAAATGAGCAACGAGGTGTTTATGATGATATCATCACAACGGTTCAAAATAACCAAAGAGGTGTATTTTTTGTATGTGGTTATGGCGGAATAGGAAAACCATTTCTATGGAAAACATTATTTGGATCAATAAGATCTGCAGAAGAAATTTTTTTAAACATTGCTTCGAGTGGTATTGCTTCTTTACTTCTTACAGAAGGTAGGACAACACACTCTCGCTTTCAAATTCCTCTAATTCTTAATGAAGATTCTCTTTATTACATAAAGTCAGACAGTGATGTTGCCAAGTTAATAAAGAAGACTAGGTTGATTAGATGGGATGAAACACCAATGATTCATCAGCATGAATTTGAAGCATTGGATATAAGTATGAATGATATTTTTTGGTAGTAAAGGCATTACTGACTCGGAAATGCTTTTTGGTAGCAAAGTAGTTGTTTTCGGAGGAGATTTCAGACAAATTATGTCGGTTATTCCCAACGCAAGTAGACAAGACCATGTCAATGCGTCGTTAAGTTCATCTTACATTTGGGAAAAATGCAAAGTCTTAAGGTTAACTAAAAACATGAGGTTAATTGTTGACGGTCAAGCTTCTGATATCGAATAGACAAGGATTTTTGCAAACAGGCTTTTGGATTTAGGAGAAGACAAGGTTGGTAGTGTGAAACTGTGAATGATGGTGAGGCAATTATTAATATACCTGACGATCTTCTCATTACCGATTCAACGGATCCTATATTTGCATTAATTGAATTTGTCTATCCTTCTATTCTTGTAAATATCAAGAATTCATTCTATTTTTAGGAAAGAGCGATACTTGCATCAAAGCATGAAGTCGTTCAAGAAATAAATGAGAGTTGGCTATCATTGTTTCCTGGAGACGAAAAGGAGTACCTAAGTTCAGATAGTCTATGTGAATCAGATCATCTTCACGAACAGTTTGATGAAACTTTGTACTCACCTGATGTCTTAAATGGTCTTAAATTATCGGGTTTGTCAAACCACGAGATATTACTAAAAGTCGGTGTTCCAATCGGTGGCGGATCCAGGTTTTTTGTTTACTGGGGTCACCTTTAAGGTAGACTAAAGGTCCGCAAAATCATCCGATGTGTTTTTAACCTAATTACAACGTTTCGAGGGATTTTTAAAGTTTTTTGGTTGATTTCGAGGGATTTTTTTAGTGTTTTTGTCGATTTCGAATAATTTTTTTGGTTTTTTTGATTAATTTCATTAGATTTTTTTTGTTAGAGTAACGGTTTCGATTGGGGTTGGGGGCCCGTGGAAAAATATAACGGGGGAAAATGAAAGGTAAATCCTGCAAAACCTAAATTCTAACCTAGGAATTTTTTTTGTTGAGTTTTTGACTGGGGTCCTTTCCCCCCTCCTTTTTGCTATTGTGTCCGCCTCTGGTTCAATTATGTTACTAAGGAATATTGATAAGAAATCTGGGTTATGTAATGGAACTAGACTACGGATGTTATCTTTGAAAAATCGAGTTATAGAAGCAGAGATCATATCTGGAGGCAATATTGGAAGCCAAACATTTATTCCAAGAATGTCTTTGACACCTACAAACAAAAGGATTCCATTCAAGTTTCAAAAAAGACAATTTCCAATTGTTGTATGTTTTGCCATGATCATAAATAAAAGCCAGAGAAAGTCATTATCGAATGTTGGTTTCTTTATGAGACAACCAGTCTTCATCCATGGTCAGTTGTATATTGCTTTATCTAGAGTAAAAAGTAGGCAAGATTTAAAAATATTAATTATGGATGATGATGGTATAATTAGCAATAGAACAAAGAATGTTGTGTATAAAGAAGTATTTGCTAATTTATGATACATGGTTTTTTATTAATATTTTAACTCTGTACTTTTTCATAATTTCATTTACGTTCTATTATAAATTGTGTTTTGCAAATTCTTAATATTTATTCATATTTTTATTACTTTTTTGCAAAATGCATAGCACGTTCGTTCCATGAGCTCTGGACCATCGACCACTGACTTTGATCTTCTGGTCCATCTCTTGTCCATAGTAAAGTCTGATCTTTGCGAGCTCTGGTCCGCAAGCTCTGGTCTTTGAGGTTTTTATCGCATATAGCACCATGCAGAGCCTCTGGCTTGCCTATATAAAGATCTGCATGAAGGCATTTTAGGTCCATCTTGGTTGCTCTGGTCCACCTGTGATTCCCCCCCCCCCCTCTGGTCTTCTTTGATACAAGAATCAACACCGAAGGTTTCTGTCCAACAACATTGCACTGGCCTCCACGATGCTTCTGGTCATGAAATATTTCGAGTTTGGGAAAACTCAAAACATGAACATTGTTGATTAGTATGTTAATTGTCCATAGAGACTTGATTCAACTTCTCTGGAGCTCGGACGCATGAGGTATGATCGATTTAGCACAAACGCACAGATCTGTCGAGCAACTTCTGGTTCAACGTGTTATATTTTCGTCGAGGACGTATAATGATCCGATACAGAGCTCTGGACCTTTGATACATAGGCTCTGGTCCTTTCATACATATATCTAGTCTTTTGATACAAAGAAGCTATGGTTATTCGGTTACGAAGTAGATCTAGCTCGATGCACAACAACTTTGCTTCAGCACACTATATTCAACTTCAAAGATACTTATGGACCTTCTACAGATCGAATCACTGAATGCTCAAAACATGAAACATGTATATCCGTCTGTTGTGTATCCGGGGCCATTTGAATCCCCTAAATTGATGCCTTGATGAGTGAGATATGATCAATTTGCTACAACATCGCAAACCTGTCAACACGCTAATTTTCATCATATCATCACTACTCTGTTTCATTTATGTTTTTACTGCTCTATCTCATTTTCCGTTTCTCTTTTCCTGACTAATAATCATCTAAGAATGTAGATTCATCAACCATCTAACTGTAACTTCATCACACTTATATCTTTAAAAGAACCGATGCCTGAATGAACCATGAGTAAGAAAGGGCTCTATTCCCATAGTATGTGTTCCTATAATAGTATGTTACATTTTTTTTTTATAAACAATACAAATAATATACATATAACTTCTAAACTTAGAATGATTCTAACTATACTACATATATATTTTTAAATAATTCTTTTATGTATATATGATAATGATGAATGTAGTATGCTATATATTTTTACTCATTACATTTCATTTCACTTTGCTCGACAGCTCCACTACATAGAGCACAAGCGACCAAGAGAAAAGAGACAGTTGATTTAGGGTTTTCGCAAAAAAAAAAACAAACAATTGGAAGCTTCACATTAGTACCAAAACACATCCACGTAAGTTTAATCAAACGATTTTGCTTTATTTATCTTATATTCATCGAAGAATCTTTTTTATTCTACAGAATATTCAATCGTTCTTACCCCGTTTTCTTTTTCGGTGCAGGATGAAAGATTTTCTTTTTGAAAGCTTCGACTCAATGAAGCTGGAATACGAAGAAAATTCAAGAATGAAGAGATTAAAGAAAAAACAAAGAAAGGGCATTTTGCAACTAGCTGCAAAAAAAACAATTTTGAAAGGAAAAAAAGCTTGAAAAAGTAGCATTGTATTTTTGATAAATCATTCATATATGTAAGATAAGTTTCTTGACATGATTTAATTTTTTTAAATTACCCTATGTAATACACGGGTTCGAACCTAGTTAATTAATAAAATATTAAAAATACGTATTTTTAAATTATATATTTGTATATGGACTTTTTTTAATATTTACATTTTATACCTTCATAAATATTTATTAATTTTCTTTATTTTCTTTACTTTTTCATTTTTATTTTATACTCTTATTATATTTATATAATTACGGTCCCATAATTAAATAAAAAGATATTTGATATTGGGCTCATTTTGAAGGTATTGATGAGACAATTATAATAGTGTAATTTGTTAAAATAAAAACGTATTTTCAACGTATTTTAGTTGATATACGATTATGTTTATTAATTTGATAAAAGTGTTAAACGAAAAATGAAAAAGTATATAAAAAATAACTATAAGGGTATAAATTGTAAGTAATAAAAATAATTTACATTTTTATAATATTTTAATAATATGATTAAATCAAAAAATATTCAATATTGAGCTTATTTTAAAGGTATTGACGAGACGATTATACTGATGTAACTTATTAAAATAAAAACATACTTTAACGTATTTTAGTTAATATACAATTATCTATGTTAATGTGATAAGGGTGTATAATAAAAAACGAAAAACCAAGGTATATAAAACAAATTAAATAAATAATTATAAGAGTATAAAGTGTAAGTATTAAAAATAATTCGTCGTTATAATATGATTAAATAAAAAAATATTCAATATTGGGCTCATTATGAATGTATTGACGAGATGATTATAATGGTGTAACTTGTTAAATAAAAACGTATTTTTGTTAATATATGATTATGTATGTTAATGTGATAATGATGTAAAACAAAAAATGAAAAACAAAGAGACATACCATAAATTACATAATTAACTACACGAGTATAAAGTGTAAGTATTAAAAATATTTTCCATAGTATATATGATATAAAAATATAATTAAATCAAAAAATGTTCAATATTGGCTCGTTTCGAAGATATTGACGAGACAATTATAATTATATAACTTGTTAAAATTAGAACGTATTTTTTTATGTATTTTAGTTAATATATGATTATGTATGTTAACGTGATAAGGGTGTAAAATAAAAAATAAAAAAACAAAGAACATAAAACAAATTAATTAAATAATTATAAGGGTATAAAATGTAATTTTAAAATTAAAAAATATATTAAATAAATGTTATGTGAGAGGAAGATGATAACCAGGGGTATGAAAATTGACAATACATATATTACTTCTGATGTGATTTAATCATTTGAGAATTTATATTTTAAGATTTTATTTTATATGATTTTTTTTCTATATAAGTATAATATTTAATATAGGAAAATGTATAAAAAATCAAACAAACTTTCTCATTTTGAATGGTTTAGTCCCTAAATTATTTTTTGAATGAAAAATTATTAAACTTTCTCATTTTAAATGATTGGGTTCTTGAGCTATTTTTTTAAATGAAAAAATTATTAAACTTTCACATTTTGAATGATTAAGACCCTGAATTTTTAAAAAAAAAAACTATATAACTTATACTAGTCGGCGGCTAATGTAGCTTTTTTTTTGGGTTAAAAGGATATATGTAACCACTTCTTAAAAGTGCGATAATTTATTTACTAAAAAGATGTTCAGAGACTTAATCAATCAAAATAAGAAAGTTTAATGGTTTTTTCATTCAAAAAAATAGTTCAGGGAATTAATCATTCAAAATGAAAATGTGTAATAGTTTTTCATCTAAAAACAAATAGTTTACGGACTAAACCATTTAAATAAAAAAGTTTGTTGGGTTTTTTTTGAACTTTTCTCATTAACGCATTAGTTAACGTATATTTGTATTACAATCTGTTTGTTTCATATGTATTTAGTTCACAATGTGAAACTTTTTTACGTGTACATTTTGTTTCACAAAAAAGTCAAAAAGATTCATATTGTGAACTGAGTACATGTGAAACAAATATATGTTAATCACTCCGTTAAATTCTAGTCATAGAAGAAACAAATATTTAATCGGAAATTAGGCATATAGTTCGAGCTTTCTTTAGTTTAGTCAATTAAAATATTTATGTTATTCAAGGGTATTTGAAGATGTGTCAAAGCGTAAAAAAACGAAACTACGTCTGCAATTGCAAGTAATATATTTGTAAACTAGTTATAGGTCAGCAAAAATATGTCCACAAGTCTTTTTCAAATTTATATATTTAATCCTTGTAATTGCGGACCTGCTTCAGAAACTTCTTCTTTTTACACTTTGACCCCTCTGTAAATTATTGTGAGTTATAAACCTGCCAATTAGGGATGCTCAAAAACCCGATCAACCCAACCCAACGAGAAATAACCCAACCCGAAGCAACCCAATGTCTAATCGAGTTGTAAAATTGTCAAACCGTAGGTATTGGGTTACTATTATTTGAACCCAACCCAACCCAACCCAATGAACTCGATGAACCCGATATACTTTTATTTATTGGATTTAATATGATTGTTGAATTTCTATTAATATATACATTAGATAATTACACTATCATGTATGCTTTTCATATACACATATTTTCAATCTATTCATATCTCTATATAACTCATTCAGTAACTGTGAACATATATATGTAAATTGAAAAAATTAACTGAATGTGATATACGTAACAAATATGAATAAGTTGTATCAAATGGTTGATGATGAAAAAGAAATTATGAGTAGAGAAACATATTCAAAGTTAGAAGAATATTTTAACATACCAAAGTATCAACCCGAACAACCCGTACGGGTTGGGTTGGGTTGCACTTTGGTTTGGTGTGGATTGAGTTGGGTTAAGATTTTTCTAAACCGCAAGCATTAGGTTGGGTTGTTCTAATGTCCTCAACCCGATCAACCCAACTCATGAACACCTTACTGTTAATTACAAACTATTTTTGTTATTTAAAAAAAAATACTAAAATATAAAACCATCCTATTTTAATGAATTTTCCTTTTTGAATCATAATAATCTATAATCATTTTGAAGTTGGTAATGGATCCTGTAAACAAATGGAAGCGAACAAAAATGGAGGACATTTGGCTTAAAAAGCTTGTTGGAGTTGAGTTGGTTTTGGTTAAAACCACCTCCGCCATGGACGGCCGTTGACTCTCCGCCATTTTCAATCGGGCCGGTATTTCAGCTACTTTTTGCTTTCTTTCGTTGCTTTGCGTCTTCATCCCACCATACATAATTATAATAATAATAATACTTCATATATTATTACGCTTCCATCGCCTACACGTATCTTCCTCACTTTCCGCAATTCTCCCTCCACTCCTGTTGCTTTACCCATATCCAACAACAATTTGGTACTCCTCTTCCATCATTTTAATCTCTATCATCACCGATTAGGGTTTATCTTCCTTTTATTGATGGCCTGATTGTCCTTTGAAAGCTTTGGTATTGTTATTAATTACTTTTTCAATATGATTATCATATTTGTTTATTCTAATTGTTGACTGATTGAGGGGATTATTTGACTACTTTTTGTGATTTTAATCGAGCTTTATTGGTTTCCTTTCTGAAACACTGAACAAATGGAAATCGATGAGACTTACGACGCCCTCATACCTTTATTCATAACTATGCTAATACATGAAGAAAGTACGAATATTTGATTTCTGGTTCCCCAGAAGTCTCTGTTTTCTGTTTTGAAATTCAACCTGGTCTGTGTATGAAGTTTATACAAGTTTTAATGGTTTTTATATAGCTATCGCTGAAACAATTTTTTATCACTTTTAAACCTTCAATTACTCTCATGGGACTTGTGAAAATTTTCACCTTGGAACATCTCATGAAAGCTTACTTGATCATTGTCATGACTATAGTTTAGAGATGCTATGACTAACAACTAACTTGCAGCCAACAACTAGCTTTTCAACTAGTTTTCCAAGCATAGCCTAAGTCCAACACCTACAAGCCAAGCGTCACAATTTAATGGGATGGAGATTGCAACTCATTTGATACTTAAAGATGAACTCTGTTATCATTTACTTCTTAGGAAGTTTTTATATGGATTTTATTCATGGGGTTATTAGGAATTACTTGTTTCAGACTTTCAGCTTAGGAAGATATTCGATTTCTTCCTTACATCGTTGTATGAAAGAAATTACTGTACTGTTACTATATGCGGTAAAACTTATACTACCTAAATGCAGCTTCAAAAGCACTATTTGCCCCTCCATTACTGCATATTTAAAACTTCTACATTTCTATCCAATTTTGGATTAATCTAAGAAAATCTAATTGTAAGAATGGTATTTTACATTTTCCTGGTAGAAATTGCGAACGTGTAGTTTCTTCTTATGGTTATTATTGGTTTGTATTATGGTATTTGGCGAAGGATCGTGTGAGAAGGAGAGTTAATGTGAGAATCGTAAGAAGGGATATGGACCCTTGATCACCTTTAATCTCAAACCCACCCATGAGGGGATTGATCCGGTGCATCTCATCCTAATGTGCATCCAAGGATGGAGATCCCTTCTTACGCTTCTCACCTTAACTCTCCTTCTCACCGGAACCCAACCCTATGGTATTTCTTCTATGTATTAAGAAATGTTTTTGTCAGTTGAAACAAGTGATTGATGTCAAAATAGGTTAAAGGCCCTTGTGTTTAAATCGATAGAAGTTTTGTGACAGATAAGAGACGTTACAGATCATCTACATGGATTTATATTCCAGTAAACGAGCTGTTGGCTGGGCTGCTGCCTCTAGAAAGGGATCAGGTTCTGGTACACGAGATACCGATTGCTCTAGAGATGAAGCTGCTCAATTCTGCAATCGACTTGGATGCAGTGGTAGACTTAACTATACAAAACATACTCGAAGTAGTTTGTTAAACCAACCCAAACCTTTCAGATCTTCCTCTCGTCCTTCACACAGCAAGGAAGTAGCCTCTTCATTGATCAATGTGAAAAAACCTCTCCAGGAATCCCGGAAGAAGCTGTCATCTGGGACTGAGACAAGTTCCACCCATTCAAGCAGTGTTTCAGAAGAATCTAGAATTCAAGTGCTTAATGCTTCAGCCAAACTTAAGTCAAAATCCAGAGGCACCGAGTCTAACAAAGTTGGATTCACGCCGGTTGGTAGGACAGTTGAAATGGGATCATCCAACACAAAAATAAGGAAGGTGTATGGTCAAAAATCTGGTCTTCCGAACCAAGATGCTCAAATTACTTCTTTTGACAGTGGCAGGAGAAGAAATGTTGTAAAGAAGAGATTGACTGAAGGAGAAACAGGCTCGTCTGCTAGAGGGAAGAAGATCAGTGGGCCATCATCAGATGAGGGAAGTTCTATTTCTGATTCTAGACGCTCAACCAATTGGACGGCCTGCAGTGGAAGTAATGTTTCATCAGTAAGGACTCGGAGGTCTGTCAATGTGGACCTTTCAACCAGATGCATTCATCAGCTACATAGAAACAATCCATCTCCAGTCCAGTCGACTCGTGTGACTCCTGACATGTCGCAAACCGAAATATGTTGGTTATCCGAGGAAACTTCATCAAATGGTTCTACCCCTAATAGTGGCTGTACTTCCAGTGATACCTTATCTAGCATGATGCCTGTTGCTTCTACAGAACAGTCCGTTGGCCACTTTAATGATCGTCACTGCTCAGGCCGATACAATGTGGATGCAATTGCAAATGTAATTTCTCTGAGTTACTCCCTTTGTCCCAAAATAATTAAATAAGCGTCCCCTCTCAAAACACTGTTCTAAAAGGCTTACTGCAACAGCCGCCATGGCGCCGTGTGTTGTGTCTCACGTCATGTTTAACTCTATGGCACACCCAGGCCAAGTGTGCGGTTTTCGTAACGTGATATTTGATTTTTCTTTACGTTTTTAATTTCTTATATGCTAGTTTTTAATATATAACCTAATTTAAATTGTTTATTATCATTGACTTATTGAGTAATAGTACAAAAACATATGTTTATATATATATATATATATAAAATATTATATATGATATAAAGATTTGCCGCCATAAGTCGTTCCTTGAAAAACGCTGTGGCCTTGCCGTGGCTCCTAAGCCTTGAGGCTTGGCCTCGGCGCCACGCCTCACGCCATTTAGAACCTTGTTTCAAAAATAGATGGCTAGCATTCACTAATTTCCAACTCTACCCTTAATTATAAACATGAATATTTATTAGTTGATGAGATGGAGGGAGACACAGAGAGAGAGAGAGAGAGAGAGAGAGAGAGAAGGGTTGTCTCTATCATTAAGGGTAAAATTGTCAACAGTTAATTTAAAGTGTAATAATTACACATTTCTTAAACTGTGTGTTTTTGTATTGTGGACACTTATTTTGTGACATGTAAAGCACTATCTGCATTCTGTAATAGGGGTTGACAAGGGTTCATGTGGTGTTTTATAGGTACTACTGGCACTTGAGAGGATTGAACAAGATGAGGAGTTAACATATGAGGTAGTCAGTAGTCGTCTTTTTTTAAAGAAAAAGAGTCCAACTTGCACATAATTAACGCTATTTTCCCTTCTGCAGCAAATTCTATCACTGGAGGCAAATTCACTTCTTCGTGATTTCAACTCCTATGATCAACATAGGGACATGAGACTAGACATTGATAACATGTCCTATGAGGTTTGCTTTTTTTTTTTTTTTGTCCCATGCCTATTAGATTCTTCCCCATCCCCAGCAAATAGTCCAACTAATTCTTGTATGCTTTTACTTACAGGAACTATTAGCACTGGAGGAGAAAATGGGTATAGTAAGCACAGCACTATCTGAAGATGAATTGTCGAAATGTCTTAAAATTAGCTTATACGAACCATTGCATGTGAAAGAGTGGAGAATGAAAGGCAGTTGGTGTTTGGATAACACAAAATGCAGTATCTGTCAGGTGATAGGTCTTTTTAAATATCTTCTCGTTTTACGTACTTTTTGCTGTTATCTTTGCTTTCCCTGCATCCTTCAAACATTACGATGGCAGACCTGGCTATGGTTGCACCAAGTCTTGCCTGGCTCATTGTGTCTCTTCCAAGTTATACTTTAGACCCTAGAATTACGCTAAATTGCACCTAGGTTGCTTGAAGTATTCAATTAAGTTAACTCGCCTAAAGTCCGACCCAAAAATCCTTGAAGCAAGTAAAGTTTACATCGTTAAATATGTAATTTAGCGACTGATCATGTAGTTGTTCTCGAGATGCAAATAATCTAATCTAATTTCGTATGCCCGTGCAGGAAGAGTTTATGGCAGGAGATGAAATAGGAAGGCTGAGTTGTGCTCATGGGTACCATGCTGTGTGTATCAACCAGTGGCTGCAGTTAAAGAATTGGTGTCCCATTTGCAAGGCTTCGGCAAAACCATCACCCTCTGCGTAAATATATATACGGGTGCGTGTCTGATTTCTGTGTACAAAGTCTTCCTATTGTGTTAATTGTACATATATACTTAGTTTGAAAAGGCTAATAAACCCAAGCTTCTTAGCTTTGTGATGTGGATACACTTGGAACTTCAATGAAAGTTTGTCATTTGTCACTGGGTGTTCAACTTTTTCTTATATTTGTACGATTCAAACTTATGACCAATAGGTTAACGGGGCAAGTTCAAATGAGAACTGTAAATATTTTGAGAACCTGAGAACCTTCCATTTCATGAATTATTTATTATGAATAACCCTAAAATATTTATGACTATTTTTTTTTTATCATGAATATCATGCATTTTCATTGATATTCATCATGAATGTTGGTTCCTAGGTTTTCAAAATATTTACGGTTCTCATTTGAACCAGGTTAAATGTCAACCGATCTACCATGTTTTTCCATGAGCTGGCCTGAATCAAGCATGCTTGGTTCGGATTGGCTCAAGCCTCAAAACCGCCCCTTATTCACTCCCATTGGTGCATCACTAAAAGCAATCATATTAGAAACTTTCTTGTTTTATTTATAAACTCTTTGAACGGTAATGGTTACCAATCTATGTCACCTTATTATCACATTTACATTATGCAACCACAATTCCCTATTTGAAATACCTATACAGATTCTTAGATGCATAGACCATGATCATCACAGAGACAATAACAAGCAACGGTTTTCCTGCAGTGGTCACTGTGTTGAGTCGGATCGACCCTAAACTTGGCTCCCTGCTACAAACCAATGCCATAGAATTAGAATCAAATAGATAATATCCTATTGTAGCCAAAAACTTGAACCATCTCTTACGTACCTTGGTGTTGGCTCATCAGGCTTGGTCAACATGGTCTGTGGTGGCCGTGTTTCTTTTGGTTCCACGGCTTGCACCGGTTCTTGAGGTACCACAGTTGGAGGTTTGGCAGTTTCACTGGTTGTTGTCAGTTGTGTTAATTTTGCTGGTTTGGTTCGGACCTGTTCTTGAGGTTTAGTAGTCGCACCATCTGGGATTTCTATGGCGTTTACCTGTAAAAGTCGATAGATAGTGTTTAAAGAAGGCGTATTCCCGTAGACATGTATGTACGGTCAAACCGAAACATCTAGAAATAACTCACCAACTTCTTGAACTGTAGATCATACAAGAGGTCAATGTATCTCTGCTTCGCTTGCTTATTCTCTTTGTTTATTTGCCTCCAAAAGCCGTACATCGCACCCATGTTCAACGCTTTTTTGGCATAGATTTCCCATGTGTAGCTGAAAGAAAGAAACATTATTTGTGAGAATATTTGGAACCCATTAGATTACTCTCAAAAGAAGCCCTCAATGACAGAAGGAAGGTTCCAACATATAAACCATACCAAACCAAATGAGCCTAGTATACCCCAAGAGATAAAGATGTATGCAAACCTGACCTCTATCTCAAAGAGTAGAGCGGGCATATACTGAGAAATAGTTCAAGTCTAGCTCGAGATATGTTTTACGAGTCCAAAACTTACCACTCGTAAATGCGTTGAAGGCCAGCTCGAGACACCCGATCCCAAAACTCTTCCTCTACTTTGCACTTTGTAAAGAAATCGGCAATCTTGTTGCTTGATTCATCTCCGTTGTTTGGATCAATGTGATATCCAGAAACCCCGTCAACTACGATCTCTGCTGGCCCGCCTTGGTTTGTTACAAAAGTTGGGAGCCCACAGTTCATTGCTTCGATAACTGTCAACCCGAAAGCTTCATACAATGCGGGCTGCACAAAAGCCCCCCTCGTATCAGCTATACAACGATATAGTTCTCCATTGCGATTCCTATCGGTTTGGGCCGCTATCCATCTGATCTGACCCTTAAGTTTGTACTTCTCGATCAATTCGTGCATCTTCTTGATTTCCGCCATCTCTTCCCGATCTTTAGATTTAGATGGATCAAAGAACCCTGCGACCACAACCAAGTTTACTAGACTTCTGAGCCTTTTGTTCTTCCCATACCACTCGACTAATCCCGTTATGTTCTTTACTGTATCAAGCCTCGCCATTGAGAAGATTATCGGCTTGGTTCGGTCCGCCAGATATCCCCTATTCAATGAATGAATATGTTACGAGCCAAAATCAACGATTGCTATTCACTGTAAATTATAGAACTTACATATGCTCGTCGTTATCTTCTTTTTTGAAAAGCAGTTCTTTGATTTCAGGATGAAAGGACGTTAATCGCTTTTCCTTTTCAGTGAATGGGAAATAAACCGATTGTTCTGCTCCAGGCGATGCTATGTTGAACTTTGGATCGAACACATTGATTCCCGACACAACTCTACAAAGTCCGGGCATCGTAAAAGTGGCATGACTCTCATACTGTCCAGGCCTTTGTTTACTATACAAACAAGCGACAAAAACGAGCACCAAAAGATCAGTTTTTTTCCGACTTTATTAAACCCTAAACCCTAAACGTCTAACCTTCCTGCAATTTCTTGGAAAGTGCTTGTGATGATGAAATCCGCAGCGTTCATCGATATCAAATCCGCTGTGAATTGGCATGAAAAATGATACTTTTTGTCGAATTTTTTCCAGTTGACGTCCGAATCTTCGTACTTGGTCTTCTCCAACGCGTGTGCAATCGTTCCCTGGAGATAGAATTTAACCATCGGTGATTCGATGAACTTAATCATCCGAAGTAACGAGTTGGATAGTTGAAAAAACCTGTGTTACTCCAAGTTTTTTAGCCATAAGAGATGCCACAATGTTCCCATCTGTGTAGTTTCCAAGTATAAGATCTGGTTTGCCTTCCATCACTTCTACCACCTTAGATGCAGCATCCTAAGCAAGATATCGAACATATCCGTCAAGAAATACCAACCCGAACACCAAATGTCGTCGCTAATCGACTTTATAGGACGCCAATGATATCTAAATGTCTTAATAGACTGCTTTATAAGACTTATGCTTGTAACTTGTAAGACCAAACAATTGTGAGCCAGTCTAATATAAAAGTGTCATAATAGGACACTTTTTTACGAGGCATTTTTCAAATAATCTCACAAAAAACTAATAGGACGCTTCATTTAAAGTTGTCTTGTTGTAACACGTTTATGTAGGACGCACCATTATTTGGTTTTATAAATTTAAGTCATGTTAAGCAGTTTATTAGGACAATTTTATATATGTAGCACACGGGGAGTGATGGGACTTGCCTGTGCAAATTGTTCAAGGTACGGGTAGATGTCGAAACGGGAAACCCATTGCCGAAGAACGCCTTTTGAAGTTCGAAAAGGAACCCGGAGGATGTGGGAATGCATAGTGTTCAAGATCGGCTCCATCTCCTCGTTACACTTGGTTCCTTGTGCATCGGGAATCAGTCTACTAACCTAGAGACGTGTATTCGTTAGATTATATAGAAAGATCACGGATCCTAAAAATCATCGAAGTCTTCGATGCACTCTGGAAACGTACCACGAGAATCCGAGGCTTCGCATTCAGTCCTTGCTGCTTTATTCGGCGAATGATCTCTTCCTCAAGTGCTTTCACTTGATCAAGAATGTAAACAACCTGCACAGCAATCAGATTGACTTTTTGAGGTCAAACCGAGTTCTTACTAAATCGAAATCGGAACTGTTTTTGCTACAATTATAACACCGTTTTTCTTCTTGGTTGAAAATTTTGTTAATCCGAATCGGTTTATCAAAATTTTTGGTGAAAGGTATAGTACTCGTGTCGAATTTGAAGTTGATCAATCCTACAATTGACCATGAAAATTAGTCAACGCACCTGGCCTCCGGTATCGGGCAATCCAAGAACGTCCGATTGTCCAAAGTAGCCGTGAATGGAGAATATGACAATATTGAATATAACCGGGAGTCTGCCAAAGAACGATTCCATGCTAATTGGATCCGGAGCTTGAAGAATCTCTGAAAGGATCTTCATTGTTTCCTGGACTCTTTCAGCGGTATCTCCCCATCCTTTCTCGAATCCCCACTCTTTAAGCCTGTCGATTCATAAAAACGTTTGTTGAATCCATCTGTCAAATATTTCAAAGTAAAGAGAACTCGGGTTATCTATTACTTCTGCTCAAAGGAACGAAATTGCTCGTTTCTCGGGTGCGCCGATAAGTAGACATCGGCAACAATCAATGCTTTCTGGAGCTTAGAAACCGTATCCAATGTCTCATTGATCATAAGCTTCTGCAACAATAAACCATAATTCATATACATTAGCGTTATTGGAGGGTTTGCCTTTAACTGTTAACTTTAGGGTCCTATTGGATTAATTAAGGTAGGCATAAGCTGGGTCGAACACTCATGGTTTCTCGGGAAAAAAAACTTAACAATGCACCCATGGTGAACATGGTCCAAGTGATGGTTACCTCTCCATGATGATTTAGGGTTAGCAAGTGGTCAAGCAATGGCTTCGCGTTCTCTAGACGGCCGCCGAGCCTTGAAGTCGTGAACTTTGAAATGTAGTCGAGCCCATTGCCGATAGAGGAAGTGAGGGTTAGATGAGGCATGCCAAAATCGAAGGCTCCTAAATCCACTTCGATTGCATTTTCATCCTTCACCCTGCTCAACAAGGACTCATTTAGTTTGTAAACGATAACGAAACCACTCTCCATGAAAATTACAGTCTCTTGCGTGACAGAGCAGAACATGACAAAATAAAGACTTATTGTCCCATGTTTGACTCGATATTACAGTGGGACATGACAGGATTGAGTAAGATAAAAAGCATTTTTTATCTGAAAAATGAAACAGGACTGGTAAATTACTAAATTATACATGAAAAATTAAAATCTTAAACATTCCACAATTCTCTTAACATTTCGTTTAATTATGTCGAGTCTCATACCAAATGCACCTCGTTTGCGATGCCATACCATTTAGCGGTGGACATCAGGACTAACCCGGCTTTGCCCAAAAATTGGTCTTGTAACCGGTTGTAACCGAGCTTTCCACACGATTTAAAAGACTCAACCACGACGATCTGGTTCAAACGAACTTAAAGAGAACCGAGCTTTTTTGGACTGGAATTTGAACCGTTCTTTGGGCCATAACCAATAATGTATATAGGGAAAAATCTAAAAAAATCCAATGGACTTTAGTGTTTGGAATGATTAAATTCTTGGACAATTTTTTGAAACAAATAAGTCCTTGTACATTTCAAAACATGTTAAATAACTTCTTGGACTTTTTAAAACATGTTAGATACGTTCTTATGACCTATACAATTGGTTAATTTGATAAAATAATGGGAAAAAATACGGAAAAAAAATCAATTAACATTCATATTTTAAACGATTAAATCTCTAAATATTTTTTAAACCAAAAAATATTTAGATCTATAAAATTAAATAAATATATCAAAAAATACTTACATTTACAAAAAATTACTTACATTTAAAAAAGATTTTTGATAAAATTTATTTTAATTAAAATTAAAATATATTCTAT
>NC_037538.1:14221267-14246039 GCF_001531365.2 Cynara cardunculus var. scolymus | reverse complement strand
TTTTTTTAATTTAAAAAATCATTGATATAATATCTTTTATTTTTAATCAAAATAAATTTCATCAATAATCTTTTTTAAATGTAAATATTTTTTTGGTATATTTGTTTTATTTTATATAATGCAAGTAATTTTTTGGTTCAAAAAATGTTTAGGGACTTTATCGCTCAAAATATGAATGGTCATTGACATTTTTTTCATGTTTTTTTCATTATTTTACTACGTTAATTAGTTTTATAGGTCATAAAAATGTATCTAATAGGTTTTAGAAAGTTCAAGGAGTTGTTTAACAGGTTTTGGAATGTTCAAAGACTTAGAAAATCCAAAGAGTTGTTTTGGAATGTCCAAGTCCATTGGGGTTTTTTAAGACTTTTCCCATGTATATATTAGATTCAATTGAATAAACATTTTCCATTAATGTTTTAATTATTTTTTAACAAATATGTAATTACCATCAAACAATTTTTTCAAAAAGAACATTTACTTACGTCATAATTGTATTATTTCGTTTTTTTAAACATAAAAAAGTAAAAAAAATTTGTTTTTATTTTTAATTAGACAAGCAATGGGCATATGAGGATGGATGATAATGAAAACGACGTCGTACCACTCGTTATCGTAGAGGGATTCTTTGAATTTCAAATACTGTGGAGGTGTAATCGGTTGAACTGAAAGATCGTCGACATTCACCTGTAGATACTCCCGTCGTCCTGGACTTCCCCTTACCCCTAATATAACGTACGGTGGAATCACCACTGCCTCCTATATATTTTTAAAACTATAGATTATTAAAAATGAAAAATAGTTTAATTTTATGTAATTCGTACTAAAGAAGGGCGATACTATTTATTGGTTTAATTCATGATTTAAATTGATTTTATTTTTTGTAAAATATCAATTTGATTTTTTACGTGTTTTTAATATGTCATAATGTTTTATCAGATGAATAGAAGAAAATAACCTGTGTCGAACTCAATGTTTGCCCCAGTGAACCCTCTAAAACCTTTGTCCTTTCTTGCTTGTCATCTATCGTTTTTTCGATTGCATAGATCAATTCCTGTGGTTTCACTAGTCTTTGTCCATGAGCAGTAAACCTTACGAAAAGAAATTGGCAGTCAATAATACGAAGAAAAAAAAAACATTCACAATTCTAAAATTATAATTTTATTAGAGAAAACAAAAAAGAATTGTATCTGAAAAGGATTAAATTTTGCTCATAAATGCATGTATCATAATTCTTGACGGTACCCATAAAAAGATTTGGATGTTTGTTCCATTTTTTCTACCCAAACTGTTATACGTTCGTTTCTTGAAAAGAAACTGGTTTGACACCAAAAAATACGTACCGCTCAAAACATCTCTTTGCATGGTACCGACTTTGCTTCAATGCATCGACCAAACTATCTGCTACTCTCAAATCCATGAAACACTTCAACTCTGCAAAAATTTACCAAAGCGAAGATATATCACGAGAACAAAAAACCACTCGGGTTGATTTTATAGTTTCGGGATAACACTGAAACTAATCTGACCTGTATTATAACCTCTCGGGTTAATCTTACTGGTTTGAAGGTAATGCTGAAATTAACTCGGTCTTTACGATAACGATAAAATAACCATTGGCCAAAATTGGTTTTTATAGTTGAATTTTGATGGGCAAGATGGTGTTGTGGGGAGAGAAAGAACATTCTTTGGTTGAGTAAGTAGGCCAAAAAAACATTGACTTGCACAAAGGAAAAGAATATGGATTTTGTGCAAAATCAAATCTTGATCCTTCATCAAATTCTATAAAATCGATGACATAATCTATACTACCTTACAAACCAGATTTATCAAAAGTCTTAAAAACAATTTTTAATGCACAAAGTACTATACATTTATGTACGAAGTCTTAAAAACAGCTCATAATGCATTAAGTACTACTACTTTATGCATTCAGTCTTAAAATCTTTTAATCTACAATTAAAATAACATGTAGCACAAGTTATCAATGCACGTAATGACATTTTCTTTTCATGTTCCCAAGATACTTTTGACACATTTCACTCATGTCTTCACCCTCTCATACCTTTATGTCTTCTTCTCATCCTCCAAGGTGAGATTCAAACTGATATTCACCATGAGTTATTAAAAGTTCTCTCATTCATCTAACATTTAATTGCTCTAGAACTCTCGGTCTTGCTCTCGATCTCTTGATTTTTTGTTCTTGGTGTAAATCGAACACATTTGTGGAGTCGTTTAAATATGTTGGATTTTAAATATATTGGATTTTAAACTGTCATACAATTTTTTTTCATCGATAGACTGTAATTGGAACCATAACTCTTATTTATTCAAATTGTATTAATATATAAAGATCAAGCGTAACTTATATCATCATTAAATATTCTCTAATAAAACCAATGAAACTTCAAAATCGTTAAAATCCACGGCTCTCGTCACATTACACGGGTACACAACTAGTCTTAAGTTATGCATGTTATTAACAATTATGACATGACATATTTTTCTGTTGTCAAATTTCACGGTATTTTTTTTATTAACCTGGATATCCAACCCGCTATGCGAGCCGACTAATCCCAAGGCGACCACCTGCTTTGCAGATAGCCCAGAGTCACCGCATTTAAACCTCCGTGACCACAAGGGGATTTTGATTCCTACTTGGATTTAAACCTGAGACCTCTTGGTACTTTTGACCTTTGGAGCCAAGCTCAAACCAATCAAACAGTGTCCTTATGGTTAAATTTCACGGTATTGAATCTAAAAGGTTTAAAAGAACTCGTTGATTTAAATAATTTCCTTTTAAAAATGAAAAGGACTGAAAATCTTACGCGGTATTGAGCCACTTACCAAATGCTTTTATGGGTAAGCAGGCTTACTTAATTTACTAGGTGATAATGACAAGGATCGAAAATCTTATCCGATAAGGAGTTCCGTTTACCAAACACTTTATGGGTAAGTATGCTTACTTTACTGGGTGAGAATGACAAGGATCGAAAATATTACTCGGTAAGGAGCCGTTTACCAAACGCTTTTTGGGTAAGCATGCTTACTTTACCGGGTGAGTATGACAAAGACCGAAAATCTTACCCGATAAGGAGCCGTTTACCAAACGCTTTCTGGGTAAGCATGCTAACCTTACCGAGTGAGCATGACAATGACCGAAAATTATAGCACCCCCAAGATCACATTTTTGCATATGTTATATATTTCCATTTATCAAAAATATAATTTATACATTCGGTCCTAAACTCTTATAAAAGCTATATTACAAAATAGCTAATCAACTTTTTCCATAAAATCCCTATACATAACAAGTATCAAAAAACAACATATGGACATGATATCCTCTATATCCCTTGTAAGCATATAAAACTTCTAAGTTTCCCTTTCCCCTTAACCTCAGATTATGCTCGTATTGTAACGTACATTTTTAAAATACTAAATAAGGGTTAGACCTTGAAGTCTAGTGAAAAATCTCTTTGATGTAATTACAGGGTGAAAATCACCAAATCATATTTACAAACTCATATTTGTAAAAATAACAAATATATATCATTTTGATATACAAACCTCATTTATTGCATCCAAATGCCCAGTAATTTGAAAAACACTTCATGTGTAAAACTTCTCGCATCATATAGAAATTTACACAACTTGTCGCATCATAGCCTCGAGGCAAGACCAACCAGAGCCCCTCTGGTCTTACCAACCAGAGGCAAGGCCTTTTGGTCTTATAATAAGTGTTCACTTCATCACATTAATAGGATGCGATAAATATGAATGTGATCAAAATCCAAATTTCACAATTTCATGATTTCAAAGGCATTCCCATGTTCCAATCTTTCCATTTTTTACCCATTTCTTGGGTAAAGTCTGCCAATTATATTTGAAAATGAATTGGTTATTCATAAAGATAAAGAAAGCTTTATTGTATTTCCGCTTCTTCCTCTAAAAATTAGGAAAGACTTGTTGGAAATCGCCAGTTGGCAAGAAAGGCATGGGACTCTTTGGACATTGCTTGAGATAAATAAGTCAAGACTGACTATCTCTATATAGGCAATATATTGAAAGAAGAAGAGTTAGTACTTTTTCCTTGTCGTAGTTCTACTTGTTAATTAAAAAGAGCGTATAAAAAGGGGTTGCAGCCCAATCCCTCATTCATTTTCTTAATCGATAAGCAGCCCGTAAGTAATCTTAAATCATCTTTTGCTGGTGAACTCATTTTTTTAAGTGTATGACCGAGCGGAGAAAGCGGAATCAAAGAAGAAAGCGAATCCTGGGATCTGGATGCGGGTCAGAGGTTTTTTCAACTCAAGCAAAGCAAAGGGGGCATTGTGCACAAAACACAAAATAAGGTGAACGATACTTTAAACACCCAAAAAATATCCATTCTAAAGTTAGAGGTCGAATCGTGGCGTGGGTCTTCTTTATATACGCCGCGGGTTGACACCGACCTAAGAAATAGATCTTGTTTACGTTTAGCTGCTCTGTTGTAAAGAAAATGTGTCTGTATATTGACTTTCTTTTAGACTAGCCGTGAACGCTAGAATGATCAAATGAAATAAAACCATAGGTTCTTGATAGRAGGGCCTCCCTAAAGTAAGAGAGATTGAGACTTCATAGAACGCTTTTAGTAAAGACGAAAGTCCCTAGTCGTAGGATTTGGTTTGGAGGAACTCCCTGAAGTAGCCTTAAGGAAAGGAGGGCATTTAAAGACAAGCAAGGGAGGATACTTACATATTTAAAAAGACCTTAAAAGGCCTAACATAAAGAGGAAAAATGATACTACCCTGGTATACATCTCTCCTTGATATACGATGTTTATCCCAATATACACCTCTTATTGATATGTCACTCTTATTTACACACAAGATGAAATCATAACAAAAACCCACAATTTTGTCAATAATGGCATCAAAACAGTTCTATAACAAAATCTCATATAAAGAACCATAAAGTTTTATACCCAGTTTCCAAATAAGAAAAATTAATAACAATTAAACCCACCTTGATTCATAGAGAAGCAGATAACAACAACAAAGATTCAGGTAAGAATCACAGAGATCAACTTCTAATTCTTCCCTTTTTAGTTCTGTTTGCTTCGCACACAAAAGAACACACACACACACACACCGCATGCACGAACGCACGCACAGAGAGAAAAGCTCTCTTATATTTTTCTCCATCAAAATCAATGAGATAAGGTTAACATCTCATATATCCACCCATAAACAAATAAAAGGCGTGGTGGGATTGTTTTTTTAAACTATTAAAGCAAATAAACACATTTAATCCCCTCAATTTACCACTTTCTTCCTTTTAAGTTTTTACCTTCCGAATGAGGTAAAACAAAACTCACATTTAACATGAATTAACAAATATAAGGTGGTGGGAGTTTAAAACATTTTAAGCATATTGACACATTAAACCCCTCCATTTACCATCACCTTTAAAAAACAACCCCAATTATTGTAACCGAATAACCAAATTATCACATATCTTACTCAGTAAGTAAGAGAAAAGACCATTATCTTGTAAACATTTACCGGGTGAAAAACGCTTACCAACGATCCATATTCATGGCCGAGAATGTTACTTGATAAGGTATATATTTGAGGGTGGTGACTTGCCGAGAAATGCTTGCTTGGTTAAAACTTACCCTTTAAGCATGTGATAAACGACCATTTAATTCAAACAATGTCAACATTGATAATATATGAACAATAAACACATTCAAATGTTTTCTTAGAGGACTAATAATGTCGATAGATAATAGTACAGGGGTAATTTTTGACGTCAAACTGAACATTCTAAATGAAACCTGTGGAACGATCCCCCAACCCAAATTTGGCTGCAGAACCTTTCCAGAATATTTCAAACACCACCAGAAATCAGCAATGCCCAGTAGTTGCAGCATCCGAGCTCTATGGATCCTTAACAATCAAGATACCGTCGTCTTCTCTCGGTAATTTCTGTCACTCCATTAATGGATTACTAGGGTTTCATGTCTCTTTTACTCATAACAGATCCAATTTGTTCGTTTACCCAACTCCTTGTTGAATTTCCAAGTTTGATTACATGAACTTAATGATCATAATTTTTATTTTATTTGTTGGAACTGGGCAGGAGGTTTTCGGTGGTCGAGAGACGTTGGAGTGTTGCTTGTAAGAAAGCAAATGAGAAGTCTACAGATAATCAAGATTCTAGTGTGTTGTTTTCTTCTCTTCCCACGGATTTGGAACTAGCTGCTGCGTTTGCGGACCGGAAGAAGAGGTTTTGATAATATGGAATTTATTATTTGTTTGAGGCAAAAATTGATATGAATTTGATTACATATTTCACATATTCAGGGTTTATGACGGTAGTAGTTTATTATCTATCTTGGCATTCTTACGCTTGTGTTTTTGTGCGCCTATTAAAGTAATTTTGTTCTCCTTTCTTTGAGAAAAAAAGCTTTACCTGTTTAATTTGATAACAATTATTAGAGAAATACCAAAACCCTTGGTGTTAAATTTGTAGTAAGCCCAGATTATGGTTTGAATGCAGAACAGTCTGTAGCTTCGAGTGGATAGAGTATATACTTAAAATTAACTGTTGGTGGAAAATAGATTGATTTTAAATAGATCAAATTTGGATCTTGTGAAGCAGGTATAACTTGTTTGGAGAGGTAGGCATGGCAGTCATTAGTAGTGATATGATAATCAATTTAACTGTTGATGATTTATTAAAGGGGATAAGAATGGAAGGATGCTTGTAGTTTATTTGCCAACTTATTGTTCTTCTGTCTTAATCAACTTGCTCATATATTGTGGTTGCTTGATTGCTTCACACTCATATTAACCTTAGAGATCCCATTAAGTGAGGCCGCATACTGTACTCCAAAAGAGTTCCAGGGCCACAAAAATGAGTGAAAAGAATGTAAAGATTAAGTGGGTCAAAAAAATTCTTATGTGACTGGTGATATGAAACCTCTTGACTTAATACTCCTAAATATAAACTTTTGATTCTGCATCTTTTCTTATCTGAGTTTTAGATGCTCTGATGGAGATCCCACAATACATAGATCATGTAAATTTTTATACGGAAGTAATCATAGATAGATGTGTAAAATGCCTTTATTTAGGGTGCATTTGGTATGTGGGACAGGACAAGACCAAAACTTGTTGTCCAACGTTTGGTGCGACATTAAGACTGGGACATGACAAGACCTAGTGGGACAAAAATGCCTTTGTTTTTATCCCACCAAAATAGGTGGAATAGAAATCAGGGAGATGAGACGAGATTGGTAAATTACTAAACTACCCATGTCAAGTTAAAACCCTAAAACCTTGCAATTCTTTCATGCACCTACCTCACTCTCGCCCTTTGTGTTCCCTCCTATCTGCATACTTCCTTACGTTACTTGGTAAATTGTTCATATACTTGTTATATGTATATGTGTAAACCGTCCATTTTGGCAGGGTAACCAATTTAGCTACATAATGCAGGGAAGGGTCTGCACATGGGTATGGAATACGGGTCAAACAGTCAATTCAAGGATCAGATTCATGGGTTGATGATCCAATCATGCGTCATATTGTAAGTCTCCATGTCAAGAAAGAGGAAGATGGGGAAGATCATACATTTTGGCCATTCGTTTTGCACACCAAGGGCCAATACTACATCCTTGTACTGCCCTTCGTTGAACCTGTTCATTTTAAAGCATACAGCATAATATGCAGGAGGCCTGATTGTGGCAATGCCGTTGGAGTTGATGGCAGTTTGTCTTCCCTCTTGCTTCAACTTCCATGCATCACAGGGTATGGTAAGTTGCAAATTTAAATTGTAGATGACCTTCTAGCCAAGTGTATTTGGCATTGCTTTGTCCACTAACTATTTCATATATGGTCGCTGGCTCACAACCTCTAAAAAAATTAACTACTATTATCTTGATAAAACTAAATGTTATTTACCTCACTGCATTTTGGTTTCAATAAATCAAATCTCTTGTGATGCCCTGCATCATGAGTACTGCTTTTGAATTTATGCTTTGTTGTATACTGGATTTATCTTGAAATTTATTAGTACTCGATTCGAATTGATAGAATCCTTTGTCCCAAGCATCAGTTACAATTTCATCATCTTATTAAAATACCCTTTTCCACAATCTTTTTCGGTGGCATGTACTCTACTGCAGACCCATAGATAGGTTTTATTTAATTATTTTGCTAAGGTGGTGTTGTGACTTGTGTGATATATAACACACAATAACAATATCTCTGAACAAAAAGTTGTACTTGACAGCTCTTATATAAACATGCAGAAGACAGCTACCTCCCAGTGTCTTGGGAGAGTCTAAGCAATTCAAAGTTACACCCAGTTTACCAGGAAAGGCCCTTGCGTAACCTGGATGTGTGGATTATGAGGAGTAATTAACCACTACTTATGTTTATACCAGATATGTTATTATAATGAAATCTCTGATTTGTGTCACTTCATATCTAAAAGAAAATGGTGCTTAAAGCCCGTTTTAAAGCCACGATATCAATGTTAGAGCCATGCATACATTTAGACGCATTTTTCAGTTGAGTGCAACAGTTGTCTTTTTCAATGTTAGATAGTATTCTTTTTTTCCGAAGGCATCACATTTACCTCCCTGAGACCCTGACAAGTTATAATTGCACTTGTTTGGAGTTAAATTTAGATGGGACCTTGGTGGTGCTTATGGACTAGGAGGTTTGGTTTTTTATATTTGATATCATTATGTTAATTATCAGTATGCAGTATCCAATATGCAGATGGTTCAGGCCTAGTCTTGAGTATATGTCACCTAGTAATGTTCTTTTCTACATTGACATTATAAAAAGTTTGATTTTTCTTTACAGGGCATTCATGGTGGCCCATGTTTTAGGTGACATAATTACGTCAGATATCCCAGAACCTGAAGTAGTTGTAAGCGCAGCACCTTCTGTCGGAGGGTTATTGGATTCCTTAACTGGAAGTATCGGCATTTCTGCTAGACCAAAACCTGTGGCAGCACCAGTTGCAGCCTCCACTAATTCCAGCACCGTTGCCGGTAGTTCTGGCTCATTAGACTCTCCAAAAATTGGTCCCAGGAACCCGGAAAAAGATGCACTTCGAAGTTTCATCAGTACTGCAATGCCATTCGGTTCGTAACTTTTAGTTTCTATTTTTTGAATTTATATCTCAAATATGTATGTTTTGTGTCTTTGTATGCTTCCTACTATTTACCCCTCTAGTGATAGAATAACAAGACACATTATTCTTTGGACTAGAAAACAACTTCATTCTCAAGGATGAAAATATAATTACAAATTTAGAATAGAATAAATGCGCCTGTTACTCAAAAAGTATATAATTTTCTTGAAACCATAATACCTTTCCACTCCAGATCTTCTCATTTTTTCATGCTCTCTGCCTAAGTCTTCTTGCGGATTAATAGCAATACATGTCATTTCTTAAGCTGCTTAACACATGGCTCCTATATAAATTTTCAGTCTTGCTACATTTAGCTATAATTTTTTGTTTTTAGTTGCAACTGTTTTAAACTTGGAAGACATCCTGAATTGTTTGAACTTTGAAGTTAGCAAAAAAAAAAAAAAAAAACCTCAACATTTTCTGGAAAAAAGGTTGTAATTACTTCATTCTTGTTTTCATTGTCCTTTTAATGCCTTGGCTTTCGTATACTCCTCTTCCAAATGCTAAAGGAAAACCCCTAAAAGAATTTATGACTGTTGTATTTTGTGAATACCAGCTTATATGTAAATTGAAGTTGCATGAAGCTGAAGATTGGGAGAATGCAGCCATTTTTAATGGACCAACTATCGTAATTGCCTGCTTTGCACCATCAATTTGGTGCCTCATTCTTTTTCCCTTTCTGCACCTAGTATAACCAAACCAAATGGGCCCAGTATATCCCGCCCTTTGGGGGGGGGGGATGTATGCAAACCTGACCTCTACCCTAAAGAGTATTGTAGATGTTCTCGTGAAGACCCCTGGCTGGTGAAGAGAGTGAGAAAGGGAGAAAAATAGATAAAACTAAGAATTGAAAGTTAGATATGAGTAAGCAATAGCAATACAAATAGAAATAGAGAAAGATAAATATGCTAAATTTTGAGAAACTAGAATCTAGATATGAGTAAGTCACTACAATATAAATAGCAAGTGCTGGAAAACCATAACCAAGGTGAGAGATAATAAACATGTTAGTGATGGCCAAATTTAGTTACTTAAGTTCAAATCATTTTTTTTTTTTTTGTTTCTTTCCAATTTTTCTTAAGATTCTATTTCATCTATTCCACTCGTGACCAGGTTGACTATTATTTAGTTACATATGCTACTTGATTTGGTATAGGTACACCCTTGGACATCAGCTACTCCAATATTTCTGCTATTAGGACCAGTGGCTTCTCATCAGCTGATGTGCCACCTGTAGACAGCAAGCAACCAGCTTGGAAACCATATCTCTTCAAAGGAAAACAGAGGCTGCTATTCACAATCCACGAGATCGTCAACGCAACAATGTATGACCGAGATGAGATTCCCGACAGCTTATCAATATCTGGGCAAGTGAACTGTCGTGCAGAATTAGACGGACTTCCTGATGTCCTGTTTCCGCTGAAGGGATTAAATAGTAAACAGGTTGAGATATTGTCGTTTCATCCTTGTGCTCAAGTTCCTGAACAACAAGGTGGGGATAAGCAGTCTGTGATGTTTTCACCACCACTTGGTAATTTTGTATTATTACGCTATCAAGCATATTGCTCGTTAGGAATTCCAATTAAGGGATTTTACCAGCTTTCCATGGTCTCGGAAAATGAAGGCGCCTTCTTATTCAAATTGTCTTTGATGGAGGGTTATAAGTCCCCATTAACAATGGAATTTTGTACGGTAACTATGCCATTCCCCAGAAGAAAGGTATTAGCGTTTGAGGGGACGCCTTCTATTGGAACTGTTTCCCATACCGACCACTCTGTTGAATGGAAAATTATAACGAGCGGTCGTGGGGTTGGTGCAAAGAGTATTGAAGCAACTTTCCCTGGAACTGTGAAGTTCGCTCCATGGAAAACTCAAAGGCCAGCCACATCTGGGTCTCTCCAAGGGATTATAGCTGAGGAAGACAGTGATACGGAAATGGAGTCAGCAAATAATATGGTTAATGTAGAGGAATATTTGATGGAGAAAATGAACAAGGATCTTCCAGCAGTTGATTTAGAAGAGCCATTTTGCTGGCAGGCATACAACTATGCAAAGGTATGTTATTTATCTTCTTTTTTGATTCTACCCATGTTAAGAATTATTTTATTTTGTTACACCAGTCATCTAGTTGTGATATGGATCTAGCTTCAATTTTAATATTACAACTCAACAGTAGTTTCTACATTTTCCTTAATGTGTGTGTGCATGCATAGTTGTTGAAAGTGTGCCTCAAGCGTGCCTAGGCTCTGAGGATCATAAGGCTCAAGGTCTTGGCTTTTTTAAAGTCGAGGCGAGGCGTAATTCACGAGGCTTGCTAAGGCTCTGCGCCTTGGCTGAGGCGCCTTGTGGGCCTTGGCACGCCTCATAAGGAGTTATTAAATACCTAGTCATACCCTAATATTAAATAAGTTTTCTCATCTTCTCATCTCCAATACTTCTTAAGAAAAAGAGCGAATAAATAGATGACATAAGTCAAACCCTAATATTAATATCCAGTCCTTAGAACTTCAAGCCTCCTTTATAAATACCTAGACCTTAAAACCTCTCCCTCACGGCTCACGTTTTAAACCCTTCTCCCTTCTGCCTCTATTAATTAAAGTACTGCTGGTTGCTGCATTGGAGGCTTGTACTTGCTGCATCTTTGAGTTGTGTGTAACTGTGTGTATGCATATAAATATATATTTTGATAAGACGCACCTCACCATTTCTGAGGCCCGCGCCTTGCACCTAGGCCCAGGGACCCTTTTGCACCGAAGTGCGCCTTGAGCCTTTAACAACTTTTTCTTCGTCGTACGTGACTTTGTCACAACCGGTAGAAAAGAAGTACAGTTGCTGTGCTTATGCCTTTTATTGGCATTCAAGCAAGAGCTCCGAGTGAAAGAAGGTAAGTTTCAGAACGGGGCAGTGAAGGTTCGCGAAGTAGACAGCAAGCAAGAAGTCGTCTTGATATAGGATCCGCTCTTCTGTTAGCATTTCGTAAACTTAAAAGAGGGACGAGTGACAAGGACAAAATCCCGTGACTCTCGGTCATCTATCCGTCTAATCCCCCAACATGCTCAAGAACCAAGAGTCGCCCATAAGTGGCTATCTAGGCTGTCACTGTAAATCAAGATGTCATCTAAAAAATCGTACCTAGCCTCTCGTCCATAACCTAGCCTGAAGCTCTCAAGCGAGTGATTTCTGGTGTGGAGAGATCTCTGCCATAAAAGAAATCTTTTGATATAGGCGTTGATACGTCAACATGGTTTAAAGATAGACCCGTTACAAGGAGTTCCTTGACCTCCTGCAGGTGGTTATTTTGAAAGAGAAATCACTAATATTTGATCTCATCCGTATTCCGATCGAAGGTTTCTGGTGATAAGGCTTGTGATGTTCGATCTAAGATATTCGGAATAAAGATCCGGATAGAATTGTTGGCTTTCTCGGAAGGTTCTCCCCCTGTCCCCGACATTGTTCTCCCCCGTACTTTGCCAGGCAGGAAAGCCTTTTCAAGCACCCCCTTCCCTTTGCCTATAGATGGCACTTTTTATCAATGCTGGCCCAGTCGAGGTTTGTCCATGCGCTTAAACCTTACTCGGATTAACTGGGCAAGGGTTCGTAGCGCTTACCATTCTTTTATCAGTAGAGAGAGCTAATTCTCACCAGTGAGGGCTAAACTAAGGAGAAATTCTTTGCAGCCGAAGTCAGCTGAGGAGCCGAGTGACGGGCCATATCTGCTTTTGCGCCATGACAATCTCACTCAAATTACGGGGGTCTTAGGTTATAGAAAACCCTATAGTAAGTTCGCGGTTCTGCTTCTCTTTTGATCTGCAGTCTGCCAACAAATAAAGTAGCCCTATGTTCGGATCTGACAATACCATACCATACCATAATCAAAAGGTACAAAGCCCGAGCGACCAGACTTATGATGCATAATGATCACTTTAAGTCAAGCCGGTGCAGTCTATTTACCTTCGCCCAGGAGGTGAGAATAGTTGAGAACAAAGTGGCGAACGGGTGCGGAGGGAGACTGGACGAGATCTATCAGAAGCGAACTCCACATCTAGCATAAGCAAAAAATGGTGGAAAAGTCTACTGTTTGAAAGAGAGTAAAAACCACAGAAAACACGGCTTATTTGAATAACCTGGTGAAAAAGAAAAAGAATTGGAAAAGTCCAAAGAAGACTTTTGCTAAAACAATGAGACCCTTGTGGTCATGGAGGTTCAAATGCGGTGTCAATTGTGGTATTAATCATCATTTGAAGTTGCAGATTATATTAGAATAAACAGGCTTGTTATATATGCTGTTGATTGGTGGTGCTATTGCAAAGAAAAGGCAATTAAAGTCTAAATGGACTTTTACTTAAATAAAAATGCAGTTCCTTCCTGAGCTTTGCCCTGTGCATTAGACTTATGGTTGACTGTTCATGCTTAGTAATGGCAGTACCTGTGTTTGTTCACATTCCACTCAAATCTGTCTTTAATATATTGAAGCATGTTATGTTAGCCTACTACATAAAACTAAGTGTACCAAATTGTCACAGGTATCTTTCAAGATGGGCGGTACATCTCTATCGGGAATGACAATAGATTCTAAATCTGTAAGTCTACTCCTCATTTTGTATAACTTCAACATGTTACTATATAGTTTGGTGGTGATCTAAGGGGGTTGTTCTTTCATTATGGTCTGCATTAGTGTATACAAATTCCATAAATGGTTTTCTCAGTTTATCTTGCATCTTATTCTTGAGACATAACGGAGTTTGTGAACTGTTTGATATGCAGGTAAACATCTTTCCATCTGCCAAGGTACCTGTGGAGTTTTCAACCCAGGTGATTTCTTTTACCCAATCTAAATCTTTTTTATTTTTATGGTTCTGTATTGTGAAGAGTATAATATGCCATTTTTTTCACTTTTACGCGGACTAATACCTCTCCCAGCTCATTTTAAGACTGCCCTTTCGAACCATCATTAAGATCAATGCACTTAAATATAGTGTGAAACCTATGGGCATCCCTTCTCCTTATTTGATGGTTGAATATGAAAATAGGATTTTCCAACAAATCTATAGCTACCATTTGTAGGTCAACCCCCTGGGATGGGGTTTTACTACTAATTTGTGCAAAAAAAAAAACCGAAAGGCAAGTCAGGTATACTACGGCACAGTAGGTGGTTGGCTTAAGAGTCCAGTGCCCACAAAGAACCCAATCACGAAAGGAATTTGACTCCACGGACTCGAACGCTTACTAGTTTGTGCAAATATATCCTCCCGTTCGACATCCTAGGGATTTGGGTTTGATAAGTAATGGTGTGGGGTCCCTTCTTGGAGCGAATAGTGAATCTCTTTGTTTTATTACAGGTCCACTCTGGGGATTACATCTTGTGGAATACATTAGGAAAAGTCCCTGTGGCTGCTACACCAAAAAATTGACAACTTTGCATCCATCCTGCAAATGTTTTAAGTACAAGCGAGGTGCACAATTTCCTTTCTTTTGTGTATTGGTTTCAAACTCGACACAAACAGTGTGCAACGTTTATTTACGTCACTCCCATTCTCTTTTCAACATGGACATCAATCGTTTCGATTTCATCTGTTTGAGAATATGTAGAACCCTATTAGATTACTCTTCAAAAGAGCTTTTCAAGAAATCATTAAGCTACTATCAATGTTATAATCAAATTCATCATAATTCTCTCTTATACTTATGCTCGGAAAATAAAAAGCATTGTTTGTTTATATTAGGAACGGAATGTATTCCTCACGCCGTCGGCAGGTTCACAATAGAGAAAACATCTCATTCGAACAACATTATTCAAGCATGTCGTTAAGCTCCATTTTTTCTTTGACCTATAGCAACTCTGAGCAATAACCTCAACCATTCGGTTGCTGCCAGGCGTACCACATAATTTAACAAAATTCGTGGTCTTTCCTGTTAGTATAAATGTCCATCAAGGCACGCACGCACGCTATTCTCTGGCTTGTACGACAGTCGGGTTCTGATCATTGGTCGATGCAACCTGCCGTAAAGGACGAGGTTCCAAGAAATCTTTTCCATTTGATTGGTACATCTCTGGAGTAACTTGTGATTTCTGCAAAGGCGGTATGACGCCACCCTCTGTATCTTGAGTTATGTCTGAAACAACTGATTGGAACATGTCGGAAGTGTCTGATTTCTGCAAAAAATGTATCACACCACCCTTTTGATCTTGAGCAATGTCTGAAACAACCGATTGGAACATCTCCGACCCCGGAGGAGATACGGGTTTCTCCAAAACAGGTATGACGACGCCACCCTCTGGATTGATGTCGGATTTTAACATTCTTGGTCGGAGAGTACTTCCACCGGCTTCCTCGACATCATTAACATCTGACTATTGCAATTGGATCTCATTCGTTAGTTATGCAACCATACTAACATCAAATTCAATTACTTTTACAACGGTTCTTACATTGGATAAGCCGTTAATGTGTACAACGATGATTGTTATATCATCTGTTCGGTTCTCGTGCTCTAACCATAACTTGTATGATTCTGCACTAACCGCACAACACGCATTTCGAGGATCGATATATCTGTCGACCTACACAATAAACACAAATATGTATGATTGAAGTTGAAATTTGATTATAAAATCCATAAAATAAATATATGAAAACAACTGTTTTACTCTTTGAGATAGAGGTCGTATATTGTAGTGTGACTAACATCAACAAATTCTTTTGAACCAAGAGCATGTTTAAACCAAGGGCAGGTCAGATAACTAAAAACTCATTTAGCGGGTTTAGTTGATTTTCCATTAAGTCCTATATGGATAAAGTTGTCTTTGTGCATTAATTTATCTGTATGGACCGGAAATGTTGTCTTTGTGGATTAATCTGTCTATGTGGATTGGAAAAGTTCTGTTTGGAAGGGGTGTATTTTTTAATTAGCAGAACAAGTTTTGAAAAAACTTGGCTTTCTGTATAAAGTCCCCCCTAGAAGTTTACTAAATAAGCCACTTTCTATATTATTAAGCCATTACCAAACAATCATGTATAGTTGACCAAATAAGTTGCAAGTCCTATTAAGCTCGTTAAGTTGCTAATAAATAGGCCCTTAAGGTCATTCATAAGAACGTACCATATCAACAACAGCTTGGCTAGATAGAAACTCGAATACGCCATCACTTGCAAGTAGAAAAAACGGATGATTAGCCGTGAGCTGAACCATACAAACTTCAGGAACCGCCACAACACCGATCTTCTCCGCCAAACTATCACCTATGCTACGTGTAAATGCAGTCCCCGGATACATTCCATTTGGCACCCATAATCGTGGGGGATCACTACCCGCACTCTCTTCATCGCCCCACGACTGAATACTTGGATCTTTTACCCCTTCAACCTGATCAACGCTCAAAACCCGCGCCCCGCAATCCTTTACTCTTTCCAATTCATCGTTTCTAAAGGGTGTTTGATCATAAGACAAATCCTGAGCCACGATTCGATTATGATCACCTTCCTTAACGGAAATCACAGCTCGTGAATCACCCACATTTGCCACGAAAAGCTTATCACCGATAACAAGAACCGTTATAGCAGTCGTACCACTCATGACATCATCAATCTCAGGATTATCATGAAGTTCATTATTGGTTGTGCAGAAGGCTGAAGTGTAAGCTTTAACAGGATCTTCCAACAACGAATCATCACTGCAAAGAAGCTCGAGAAGCCGGTTCTTGACGAAATTCGAACATTTCTTGCCGGAATGACCATGCCCATCAAAAACACCAAAGAAATGGGCATTTGGGTTACCTTGAATACTGGTTTTGATACAAAAACAATCTTGATTCTCTTTATTCGGCATGTCTGGATAATACCCACGACGTGTGAGAACGGAATACTCGAGCTTGAAATCGTGTGAAGGTATATGAACAACTTCTAATAACTCATCTGCACCTGCTGCAGTTTTCCCCCTTTTGGGCTTGAATTTTTTACCGTCAGATGGAGAAGATGATGGGAGTCTGGGACAACATTTGCAATAAACACAACCCATGTCCCAGATTAGCTCAAACTTTCCAAAGCAATCACGCACACAACCTGTTCGTGGAAAGTCCTCAAAGAATCAAAGAACCCTAATCGGATTTAGGAATGGATATCTGCATGACAATTTACCGACAGAAAACAAACCCTAGAGGCTTCAAGCCTTCAAAGGTACAAATTTCTTTGGATGAATGTTGTTCGTCAACGATGAAGTCTTTGAAATTGGTCTTCATTCAAAGAGAAGAATAACCCAACGAACACGAAATCATATACAATTTCTGCGAATCGATGATACAAAGGCAAAGGAAAACCCCCAAAATCAAATCTCAAACATACAAAACAAATCTTTGAAACTAGATTTTAGTTGTAAATAATTATACTTCTTTTGTTTTTCCATCTAATTTGAATTACAGTTCTTAAAGATTTTTCATTTAACGTAATTTTTTGAAAGATATAATAATATAGAACGTATAAATTCACACATCCTTCTTACATTTTGTGAGGTTTGAACTCCTGATCTCTTAGAAGATCAAAGACTCACATAGGGTTAGACCAAAGACCCTTTAGGATGTTACGCACAAGGGATTTGATTTGTATAAGGTTTGAAAACGGGTAAACCGATTTAGTTTTTTGAACATTTCTAATCAGTTATAAGTAGTTCTTTTGGGTTAAAATGACGTATAGATCGGGTTTATTTAATCAAAAATATTCAGGGATTTAATCATTCAAAAAAAGGTCCGGACTTAATTATTGAAAATTTTGATTTAAATTCTACAGGAAAAGGCATGCTACTTTAGGGTGATCTTTTTCTTATTTGATTTGATGTGTATCTAATATTTTTAAGGAAATGAGACAAATACATGAATTATTGGTTAAACTAAGGCCGAAAAGTTGTATTTAATAATAATCTATTATGGGTCCAATTCATCTAATAATAGAAAAACAAAAATAATATCCAATAGATGTGACTGGTTTGATCCATCGTTTAGTGGATCGGATCAAATCAGTTGTATAATGTTTATTGGGTTGGATCACTTGACAAAATCATCGGATGAGATCAGTTATAAACTTGTATCCAACAGATTTTAACTGACAAATAACCCTATACAAAAAGCTTGATACTGATATTAGACACAGTTTTGCCTCAGTATATTCTTTAAAAAGAATCATTTGACTGAGCACCTCTTAATATGTGGTTAAATAAATGTAAAACATACTCTCTTGGTATTTTATTTTATTTTTTTGATTAACCTGGATATTCAACCCACTATGCGAGCCGACTAATCCCAAGGTGACCACCTGCTTTGCAAATAGCCCGGAGTCACCGCATTTGAACCTTCATGGCCACAAGGGAATTTTTATTCCTCCTTAGATTTGAACATGAAATCTCCTGATACTTTTGACCTTTAGAGTCAAACTCAAACTAATCAAGCACCACCCTTGTGGTTCGGTATTTTAATCTTAATGCGATGTAAACTATTTGATGCCATTTTGGGTTTTAATTTTATGAAATGTTTGATCTCTATATTGGTTTAGTCCAAATGGGTTTAAAAGTTGGGTCAAGAGGCCCAAATTAAAGCCCATGTTTGCATAAATGGGTCGAAACTCGAGAGGCATTTCGGCCTTCATTTTGGTAAATATATATTATATACAGAGATAAACAGAAACAACTTCTTGATTTTGTCAGTATGGAGTATAGCCAAGTGCTAAAGCATCGGTTTTTGGTGTTGGCATGCAAAGGTTTGAATCTTCTTACCGAAGATCATTCAAATTTGTTAAAAATAAGGTTAAGACGTGAATTGAGCTAATACAACTAAAAATCTAATGGTATTTAAGAGAAAACTATAATTTATTACAACTAAGGTCATAGTTCTCCTTGAAAACCGTTTTATTCTGTAAGTGATCAGTAGTACAGACATACTAAAAGAGAAAACATATATATGTTTTATTCCGACCATAAAATTTGCCAATCTCCATTTAGTTTAACCACCATCTCTCATCTCTCCGCTTTTTCAATCAACCAAAGTCGTTGCACCCACGTCGATGGCCACTGTGATGTCTCCTCGGATCTGCAAACACACCATTTTTTCCGAAATGAAAACCAATTGAACAGTACCCATCTTAGGGATACATTATTGTTTATGAGTTCTTTTTGGACATAGAACTTTAAAGAAAGGTTGTTGCGTACACATATAATTTTAGATTTTGGTGTAAATCACATGTGATTCAACTGTTGTTTTATTAGTTATTATATTCATATATATATATATATATATATATATATATATATATATATATATACACACTATATTATAAAGCATTTTGACAAAAACTTTTAAAAACTATTTCTTATGCATAAAATATTGTTTATTAATACATATTACTTAAAATTTAAGATTATAAGTAAATTATGCGTAACTACAACCTATTAAAGCTCCATGTTTAAATTCGTATAACTAATAGCAGATAAACATGATCATATATAGGATAAAATCTCATTTTAAGTATAAAAAATCTGAAATATACTTAAGATAATCATTGAGTTTTAACAAAATATTTGATTATTATATTTATAAAAAATTATATTATTAAACCAAACATAAAAAATGAATTAAAGAAATTAAACACAAAATAAGAAACTTTAAATAGTTAGTTTGATATTAATATCAATATATATTTTTTTTCAAAATTTTATGATATTTCATATTTATTAAATCAAAATTTATTTTGTTACATTACACGAGTACCCTTCTAGTATATATATATATATATATATATATATATATATATATAAAAGATTAGACATAAGACTTCCAGATATTTTTGATCTTTGGAGCTAAACTTCAAACCAATCAAATACCACTGTGGTATGAAGGAACATTGATATGCAAGTGGATGGCATTTGTCTGAATTTTAAACATTCATAGGACCCCATACACACCACTCTTGTTCTCCTTTCTAACTCTTTTTTTTGCTTCAATAATTATATGTTTAAATAAATACAACATTTAATTTAGTTTCATGATATCCTTTTTAAAAAAGACGGCGTGGCTTTGTTTCACGTCAACATGTGCTCTTCACCCAAAACTTGCTATTATTTTAACCAAACATTCTCTCATGCTCATCCACATCCTTTTTATATTAAATCAATCTTTTTTTTATTAATATTATTTATTTAGAAACACTGTTACGAACAGTTGTTGATACTACTGTTCGAAACAAATTAATTCATATATGACTTAATGAAAAATCAATCAAACAATCCCATATGTTGCAAATGAGAATATTATTGTAGTTTTTATAATAATAAAAAAAGAAAAAAGAAAATGGAAAAAGGAAAAAGGAGTGAGGTGGAAATGGTAGTTTGGCATGCAAAGGTAGGTCACTTATTCTGTCGTTAGTTTGTGGCACATTACAAACTCCTTTTTTGCCACTCAAATATATTTACAACTTACAACAACCATCATTATGTTACCAAACTACAACCCCAAATGTGGCAACCTCTCAATCCATCACCATCAATCCAACCTTTAATACTCAAAAACCAAAAAACTTTGTTAACTAGTTTAAATTTTATATTTTCATCCTCATCTTACATGGTTTTCCCTCAGTCTCCTTCAAGTCCCATGTAACGTGCACTCACCTTATTAATTTCTTGGATCCATCACTGATCATCATCTTAATTAATTAATTAATTATCTCCTTTTCTTATATATATATATATATATATGAATCTATGATAAAAAACCAAGATTATATAGAAAAAAGACCAGGCTAAAAGCTGTTTTGGTGTACAACAAAAATGGTCATTTCAATAGGACGCATGAAAAGATATTATATATATATATATGTATATGTATATGTATATATATATGTATATGTATATGTATATGTATATGTATATGTATATGTATATGTATATGTATATATGTATATATATATATATATGTATATGCATATAGGGTTGGGTTCACGTGAGACTCGTAAGACCAATTTATGTTCATTGATCAACTTTATAAGCTAAAGATCTAATGGTCTAAAGTTGCATGGTGGCAATTTTGTGATTATTGAGAAGTCTCGTGACAATTTTGTGATTATGAATGTTCATATTGTAGATCTAATCCAAGGATTGAGAATTGGTCTTACGGGTCTCACGAAGAACCTTTGATCTCACATGATCCCAAGTCTATGTATATAGATATGTATATGTATATATATATATATATGTATGGTTGGGTTCACGTGAGACCAAGAGTTTTTCATGAGACCCGTAAGACCAATTTATGTTCATTGATCAACTTTATAAGCTAATGATCTAATGGTCTAAAGTTATACAACGATAATTTTGTGATTATTGAGAAGTCTCGTGGCAATTTTGTGATTATGAATGTTCAGATTGTAGATCTAATCCAAGGGTTAAGAATTGATCTTACGAGTCTAACATCGATCTATCTATATATATATATATATATATATCTATATATATATATATATGTATGTATATATATAATATGATGCCGCCTATGTCTTGTCACCCTCGTGCATATGCATGCGTATAGTATTTAGATCGACTTAATTAATTATATATCATGACCTTTATTATAAAATTTGTTTCTATTACGTGCCGCTACATAATTGGTATGTGATTATTAATTGGAATCACCCAAATTAATATCACAAGTTTTCTAATAATTAACATTAATCAATCACAATTGCTGATTGGTTTGAGATTAGTTTTAAAGGTCAAAAGTATCAAGAAGTTTCAAGTTCAAATCCAAAGAGGAATAAGAATCTCTTTATAGCCACGAAGATTCAAATGCGGTGACTCCGGACTATCTGCAAAACAAGTGGTTGTCCTAAGATTAGTCGGCTCCCATAACGGATTGGATATCCAGGTTAATAAAAAAAAAAGATTAATCTAATGTCAAATATTGTGAATTTTACATATACCCAACATTATTAACGCTTTCTAGTTTTAACCCGAGATACTATTTTATGATGCGACAAAACAGAGTTTGATTTGACAAATACTTTAACGAATTTACTTGATCATTATCTAAATGTCTAAGGCACGTTTTTTTACTGTATACCCTTTTCATTTCAATGAAAAGTTTCGAACGTAACATTACTAAATAGTAAATACACATGTTCACGTCAATATCGAATTATGGTTACGATTGATAAACGTATACCAATCGTTACAGTTTTCAGAATACGAATATCTGATTGATAGATTTTTTATTAAACGCACAATAAAAACCAACCCGATAAAAAAAATATGATTGAAGAACGAAATATTTTCCACTTGAAAACACATATCCTCAAAACCTTAGGCGTGACAAACCAAAGTGGGTACATTATGATCATGATGTACATAAACACACACACCATCATATCCCCCTCTAATTTTGCCATTTCAAGATCCTCACCCTCACCTTTCTAAGTTTTTTTTTCCATTTTTTTTGGATTTAATATATCTTTCTACACAAGTCAACCCCACCATCCTATGACATGCACATTGGTATCACTCATGCAACATCATCACATCATCCTCATGGTCATCATGCATGCACCCATTCCCCCCCCCCCCTTCCCCTCTCGATGTTTATAATATTTTTCTATTATATTCTATTCCGGCGAGTTGTGAACGTTTGAAACACCACCGTCCCGGCGGCAGGGAACTCATCCATACTGTAACTCCGGCATTTCATTCCAAGTTGCTCCACTGCAGCCTTGATACGTGTACACATGTCGTGGCTGGCGGCGGTGGTGGCCACCGACACCGTTCCTGGCCCGAACACTTTGACGGCCTTCTTCACCATGTCGGCCATGTCATCGTTGTAAATGGATCCAACGCACTCGAAGCTTGCGTAGCTGAAACCATCCTCCGGCGTCACGTGAATAGTCGAGTAACGGTCGCCGTCGATTCCGTTCATGGAGTAGCCACATGGGTCGAAAGCAAAATCACATATCTGCGCATTCAGGTTAATCCGGTTGATTCCGGTTATCTCCGTCATCTCTCTTCCAGCTGAGTCGCCATTTTTTCCGTCGTTTGGATTCCGGAAAAACTTGCGGGCTAGGGTTTGGTCAAGATCCGTCATGCACACCTCGACGGTGTATAAATCCAGTGGGTGCAGGTTATCGGAATATTCAACAGCTCCGGCGGAAAACACATGCCATGAGTGGGAAGTGAGATTGGAAGGAATGACAGAAGCCTTTCTGTAACACAGGCTTGAGGGTATGTTATCTTCCAAATACACAACTTCTTCTTGGGAGCTTGTGTGAGGATGGGGTTGAGCTTGTGGGAAGATGAAGCTTCCACGGGTATACCGGAGCTCCATGATATGGAGGTTGAGGGTGGTGGCATGATGGATAAAGGGTCGAACCGATTTCAAAAGTTGGGTGGTGCCACAGGTTTTGATGATGATCTTGGTAGGGTAAACAAAAAGTGACGATTCCGAAAGAACATAGGAATCAAAGTGTTGGTTTCCAAGTGCAGAAACAACTGTGCATTGTACTTCCTGAAGAACTTGCTCAACAGACTCGAAGTCCAGCTGCCGGAGGCCAATCCCGATGACCGGATCATGGCTGGAGAACTGAAGCTCCAGGCGCTTTTCAAAGCCTTCGAAACCGGAAACCGCCATGGGAGAGTACTAGTAGAGTAGGTTAAGGTGTTTGGAATGGTGGATGAGTTAGAAGAGAGGAGTGGGGGTGGAGATGGATTATATAGGGGTGGAGTTATAGAGAGAGAAAGGGTGGGGGAAGGAGCATGCGGGTTAGGCAACCAAGAGATATGATTGAGAGCATAATGAATACAAGATTTTAGCTTGTGCTCACCAAAGATAAAGTACTTTGGCTCAATTGTGTCTGCTACTGCTACTGCTACTGCTATTTCACAAACTAGCTTCACCCAACTACGAATATGTACTTATAACTTTCACTTGAATCCATTAGTACTCTTTTCTTTCTTTTTTAGCTTTCTGGTTTTGTATATAATCTTTGTGTTCTGTCGGTAGATGTAAATTAACATATATATATATATATATATATATATATATGTTCCAGCTTATTAGGTTATGGCTGTATGGGATTAATTAAGCACTTCTGTTCCTGTTTGGAACAAGATGGTAATTAAGTTGTAGTTGCTACTTACTCGTCTCAAACTTGATCAGCTTATGTTCGTATAGGAATCAAAAGATGGATAAGTCTCGATACAACAAATGGTTTTTGTGGTCATATGTGATGCATCCACATCACAAGGTGGAAGTCAAAAAAGCTTTGATTAGCTTTCCACCACCATTTTTAAGTGTTGGATTGGATGCACTATTAACACCTTCATGGAATTTAACCATTATATATGCCTATATGGTGGGTATACTACTAGCTAAAGGTGTTCTTACCAAACGCGACGATATATATATAGATATATATATATAGATATATATATATATATAGATATATATAGATATAGGGCCAAGATCAAATGATAACCATTCATTTTGTGTTAACTTTGTTCACCTATCTCAACCAATCAAATTCCTTCATTATTGTAGGTTGATGTATTGTCCAAT
>NC_037538.1:14217628-14220302 GCF_001531365.2 Cynara cardunculus var. scolymus | reverse complement strand
ATACTCGCATTTATGAAGTGAAGGTTATTACCCAATATGCCCCTTCCATATATGTTCACAATGCTTAATTAAAATTCAAATTTTAAAAATTAAAATTTTAAATTGATTAATTTACAACCATTGATCATTTGTTTGGATGGCCAAGATCGGTTAATAAGGTTAACATGAAAGGGTTGGTTAGCATTTGATCTTGGCTCTATAGATATATATATATATATATGTATATATATATATATATATTGTGATGCATGGTATATTCACAAGTATAAGCTAGGGGAATATATACATGTTAGGGCCCATAACTCCGTTGACATTTAGGCTACCATCAGCAAGCAACGATTCTTGTTGATTTTTCATTGAGTCATGTATGAGTTAAGTTATTTGTATGGAATCAACTAAACTTTTGTATTGTTGAATGAACAATCTCTATGACATAAATGACTTTTCACCCCTTTGTTTATATTAAACCTTGATTAAAATAATTGTTCGATGAATATTAATTAAGCGATTGATTTTGAATGATTAAAAATATAGATTTGAAGGTTTTTCTTGACAAAAGGTCGTATTGTTTTCTTTTAAAATTACAATATCTATCTATCTATCTATATAATATCATTATATATAGGTCTCAGCCATCATATTTGTAAAATAATACAACTAGCGCATGATTTAACACTTAGAAGAAAAATTCTTATTACTTATCTTGTAATGTTCATATCCGATATGCAACATTTATCGGATCTGACACAAAGTGTATTGACATCCGTACCACTACTAAAAAATCAAGTATCAGCGAGAGAAAAAATCCTTCGTAGATCAACGAGGGATTGTGTTTTTGGCAATTCCCTCGCTGATCAGCGAGGGAATCTGTTTTTTGCCATTTTTTTATTTAATAACTATAAATTTAATTAATTATTGATTATTAAATTTCTAATTATTTATTATTTTTTAGAAAATTATAAAAATTAATTAATAAAACCGAATAAAACTCATTAGGCCCAATAAAATTGAATAAAACTCATTAAGATCTATTAAACCGAATAAAGTCCAATGAAACTAAATAAAGCTCATTAAGACCCAATAAACTCAATAAAGCCCGGTAAATGGATTAAGGTCCAATAAACTCAAACAAAGCCAATTAAATGGGATAAGGCCCAATAAAACCGAATAAAGCCATTAGGCCCAATAAAACCGAATAAAGTCCAATAAAATGGATTAAAACCCAATAAAACCGAAACATGTATACATACAATACCTACATATAAAAATGTGTACATATAACAAATAAAAACGGACAATTCCCTCGCTGGTCAGCAAGAGATCAGCGAGGGAATCTGTTTTTCGCCATTTTTTTATTTAATAACTAAAAGTTTAATTAATTATTAATTTTGAATTATTGATTAATAAATTTCTAATTATTTATTATCTTTTAGAAAATTACAAAAATTAACTAATAAAACCGAATAAAGCTCATTTGGCCCAATAAAACCGAATAAAGCCCATTAAGGTCTATTAAATCGAATAAAGTTCAATAAAACTAAATAAAGCTCATTAAGACCCGATAAACTCAATAAATCCCGGTAAATGGATTAAGGCCCAATAAAACCGAACAAAGCTAAATTAAATGAGATAAGGCCTAATAAAACCGAATAAAGTCATTAGGCCCAATAAAACCGAATAAAATCCAATAAAATGGATTAAGGCCCTATAAAACCGAACATTTATACATATGATACCTACATAAAAAACAAGAAAATAGGACAATTCTCTCGCTGATCAGCGAGGGAATCTGTTTTTTGTCATTTTCCTCGCTGATCCCTCGCAATAAATTTTTTGCAATTTACTTTTCCGCATCCGTTATTTACTTTTCATTATTTACATCATTTGCGAGAAGAAACTGAGTGATAATGGGTTAAACGCCTTAACTTGGGGTGTAAGTGAAAATTAAGACCGAAGCCGATGTGAAAGTAAAGAGATGTCTTATTAGCATTATAGTCAAACTATTTGTTTCAAGTGATTAATATGTTATTGAAGATTACATTGAATTAATTGACAACTAATTTTATATATGAAAATGCAATAACTTTTAGAGTTAAGATAAATAAGAAAACATGAGGTAATAGGAGAAGGCTATAAAGAACTTTAGTATCTGACAAGTACTATACTTCTACGGTGTAAGATGATAACATTGTGATGTGCTAGGATTCATACATCTAACATAAATGATATTGTATCAATAGCAGGTTGGTATGTGTCTTAATCAACCGTTGCATCATGTGCTTCTTTTTACAACTGATATTTTCTTAGTTTCTAATCAAACCCTTCAATTTTAGATAAAAACAAATCCCTCTAATTCGTCGTCTGAAAGTAGTTTTTATAAACGGGACTTTTGAAGAACTTTACAAAGCTCTCTTTAAGAACGATATCTGGTACTTATATATCATTATTACTTGTTACAAGCCAATAGTAGTTCAAGGTGTATAGTTACACTGAGTTCTACTTTTATGTTGAAGTATGAGATTGCATAAACCGAACAAGCAGCTACTTTTGAAGACCTTTCATCTCAAGCATCAAGGAAGTAGTTCAACATGCTCGGAATGGCCCCTTTTGACTTTTCGTAATTAATTAGTTTGTGTTGGTCCCAAAAGGGTCTACAAGAATACTAAACAGTTTG
>NC_037538.1:14201088-14217528 GCF_001531365.2 Cynara cardunculus var. scolymus | reverse complement strand
CTCAGTGTATGATCGCTGGAACTGAAATTACAGATACAGAAATACATCGAAAGGAAAAAGGAATTATCATCAAATCACTGAGAGAGAGGATCAACAGTTTGTGTAAACTATTAGATGATGCACTTAGGGTGTCACATTTCGTATGTTTTATGTTCCATCTTCTGGAGGCATCTCTTGGGTATATGAGAAATGGCCTCATATATTTCATAGACATTCTATGCTGAATTTAATTTAGCTAGTACCTTTTGTAAGCTCAAGTACTTGTCTATTTTTGTAAAAGGGATGAACTTTTTTCTGGTTAAGAATTCTTGTTCATTTCTTAAAGTGTCAGCAGATAATTTTTGACATTGATATATGTTATTTTATCATGATGAGTTAGGCTTAAAAAGAAACCAACGTAAATAAAAAGATTTAAAGAGTTGTAGAATGTTCCAACCTGATGCAGCAATTGTTACAGTTACAACTATATTCTTGGATTTGTACCCATCATTGATACAATGAGGGTATGGCCAGTGAGTGTCTAACTGGATTCTGAAAGAAGGTCATTCGATCCAATAGTTTGATGTTGAGAACTATTGTTGTAGCAACCTCATGTTACATCGTAGCAAGGTCCTGCTGCACTTGCATTGAAACCTCAATCAGATCTTAACACTCAGGTTTTTCTTTAATTAATGTTATATCTCATTAGTTATTAACTCTCACACAAACAATTGTTTCAAATTCACCATCTGAAATCTTCTTATAAGATTGACTTCCTTAATTTGTGTTTTTATTTGTCCCTAAGATACGATACTTGGTAATGCTTACCATTATTACTTAATATGTACGACACCAGTAAGACATGTATATTTGCATGATTTACTGGTTGTTATAGCCTTTTCTGGGTTATATATTATGCCGACTAAACTATTTCTTAACCGTTTAATCGATCATAGCCGTCGATATACGAGAATCTGAGAATAGATGAGGACTCAATCTTACAGCCTTTAAGAGGAGAGTATTCATTTCGGATTATCCCAATTTCAGAAGCTAACTTTTCGCTACCCCAGCAATTATCCAGTCCATGAATCATCTTCAATCCCCAATTCGTAACAGTAACCACCAACGTCAAGTTATACTGTTATTCTTGATTTGTTAATCCAATTTAGAAATATTTCAAGATTGCATTAAACAAGAAAAAAAAATGTAAAATTTGAATGATTTTAATGTGGATAATGGGTGGGGGCATGATTTTAAATAGGTGGCACTTAGATACCAACAAGACATGTTAGCAAGATTCAAGTGGTATTGTGTTTATATAAAATGTAAATAAATGCCTCCTCTTCACGCTCATTCCAAATGCTTGTTGATTGATTGATTGCCCCCTCCTCTTCCCACACCACCATTCCTTCTTTGTCCCCTAAAATTTCCATTTTTTTTATTATTTATTCATTCTTTAAATATCAAATCAAATAAATACGGTTTTTCAAAACATCTGTATCCAGATTCAAACGTCTGTACCCAGATTCCGATCAAATTCATATTTGGACAAAAATACCCTTGTTTCTCGTTATCAAGATTATCTTTTTAGTTATATTCTTCAGCATCAGTATTCTTATGAATACAGATCTACAAACTAAAAGATCAAAAGAGGAACTGAATTACGATTTCATTTAGCAACCAAAAACGAATGGTTTAGCTGTATTCGAATATGTTTAGTTAATGATTAATAAATATAACAGTTGTATCGTAAAAAAAAAAACAGAAGAAAAAACAAAGGTTCGAAAATGAGAGAAATGGAAATGGAAGGGGGTTTACACGCCACATGATTGTACTCGTGCCTTCCTTGGAATCTCACTTGATTGCTCCACGCAAGCATCATCATCTCCTTCTCTCATGTTTTCTCATTTTCCCTTATTATTATGTTTCCAATTCCATTTTCACTCCACTTCTTTTTTATTCCTCCAAATTCACTATATCTTATATATATATATATATATATATATATATATATATATATATATATGTGTGTGTGCATGTGTATATATATATATATATATGTATGTATGTATGTATTTTTTTTTATCGATAGTTAAAGAAAATATCGCTTATCTATAAAAACTTAAATATTATTGGAAATGTTTGATACATATTTTTACAGAACGATGTGTGTTTTTTTTTTTTTTTCTGATTTAAACAAAAAAAAAAAGACACTTTTAACGTATAATATTAATATTTATTTTAACGATGTAATAATGTAATGGATGATGTTTTAGTAGATGAGTTATGAATTAGTATGGTTTTCATAGAGAAAGTAAAATGAAATTACAAAAATGCCCTTTTTTGCTACCAATTTATAGATTTTTAATGGTTTGCTACCATAATGTAACCTTGCTTATAAGAAATGCAATTACCTAAATCCCTCTTTTTCAATAACTTGTGGTTTTTTAAAGGTTTATTATTTTTTTAAAGGTTTATTAAGTTGCATTCTATTACTTTATTATAATACCCTTTTGAATAATTGATTGTAGGAGACAAATCGAACAAATATATATATATATATATATATATATATATATAAACTTGTTAAGGGTTTATAGTTTTTTTACAATAGCGTTTATTTAATACAGTAATGTATATGAAATTGACGATCATTCTTTTGATACAAATTTATGGATTTTTAATAGCCTATACGATAGGTGTTTAACAAAATACTTTTATCTTAGATAACTATTTAAATGAAATGAAATTACAAAAATACCCTTCTTTTGTTGTAATTTATGTTTTTTTTTTAATTGTTTATGACTATAATGTGGGATATCTATCGAATAGATCATAGATTACAAGTTATTACTATAACCGTTACCAATTTGGTATGTTGGTCGAAGAGAATATTGAAATTACCAAAAAAAAAAAAACTCCTTATATTATTAAGATTTATAGTCGATATTTGGTTAAGCACGTCATAAGTAATAAGCTACTATAACAATACCATTTTGGTACATTGGGAGAGAATGTTCAAAGTACGAAAATACCCTTCTTTTGCTATGATTATATTCTTCTTAATCGTTTTCTTTCTCGTAGTTTAAGATATTTGTTTAACACATCAAGAATAAAAAAGCTATTATAACAATTCCAATTTCGATATCTCGAAATTACAAAAACACCCTCATAAATGTTCTTTTTTTGCATCGAACTTATGATAACCATTTAACACATCATAAGTATTAAGCTATTACAACAACACTCTTTTTGACACTTTGGTCGGACAGAATATTGGAATTACCCAAAATACCCTTCTCTAGTGAGACTTATAGTCTTGTTTTTAATCTTAATGGAATGAGAAAATTACAAGAATACCCTTGAAAAGGGTTGATAGGAATAGAAAAAATAGCAAGTGGGATGATGACATAAAGATGGTGTGATGAGAGAGGGAAGTTGGGGTTTGAGGAAAAAGCAAAAAGGGGGGGTTTAAAAGGAAGAGTGGTGTGAGTTCCAAGAGATTGATTGGAGATCTTTTAGAAGGGGTGATAATGTGTCTCAAGGGGGGTTGTAAACCAAACATGGAGGCCATCATGTTCCCTCTCCTCCAAACTCCCAACAAACACCATTAGATTCTAACCCCACCAATCCCCCCACTTCAACCCTTTCTTTTCTACCTTTTACCACTCTTTACTAATCATTTCCCTTTCTTTTTCTCCTAAACTATCTCTTAATTAGATTTCCAAGACTCTACTCCTGTTTTTGTAATTCGTTCGGACGTTAACGGACAGTTTCCTTCTGCTTCTCTTTTGTCGTTGGATCAAAATGTGGAAGATGAAACCTCTTAAATTCCTGACGTAAGTGGCAAGTTGGTCCAAAACCTCCAAATTGATTTAAAACCAGAGTAGAAGTTGTTGGTTACTCATAGCTCACTAGTGTTATATTCTATCTATGTGTGACATATTGTCACAACTCCCTCTTTCCGTGATAACCATGAGAACCCCTTTGCGACCCCCTATCGCGTTTGATCCAATGGAAATCAGTGCTTGTGTTTTTTTGTAAAGGAGGGGTAATTTCGTCGTTTGTTTTTCACATTTGGGTACGATCTGGTATGCTAAAGTGTGTTAAGGTTATTACAGTTAGTTAATGTCCAGTGTTTTCATTTTAAAGTATGTTGAGATTTACATATTAAAGTGTGTATGGTAACATTTGTTAAGGTTAGTTGTGGTATGTTAAGGTTCAACATTTTTCGTGTTAAGGTCTGTATCCTCTACATTTATGTCCTCGAAGTTCCACTTGTTTACATTCATATCACTGCGTTCTTTCCAACTTCTCGATTGAAAAAGAAAAGTAAAACCATCCGAGGGCTGCGAGGTGGTCTTCACGGCTCTCACAAAAGATAAAGATTCTCAAAAGATCCTAAGGTGTAATGGAAAAAAATTCAAGATTTATCGTAGTTCACATTTGTAACGAAATATAATGATAACTAACAAAATCTTTGAAATTGGGGAATATTGAAAACTTGAACCCCCGGATGATGCATTTTACCCTTTGTTCCGTAGGCTAACCGGGTAGAGCTTCATATATAACTCATCCCAATTTTGTGCATCTCAGAGAAATTATGAATAAACTAATTTCTTTTGTTCAGTATATCTTTTTATTCCAATTAAAGACCGGTTATGATTTTCATCCAAAAGTAAGGCTCGGCCCTGCCCGGGACCGGCCCGAATTTTTTTTTCAGAAAAAATGTATTTTTAACTTTCTAAGTGTATTTGATTGAAAATCAAATACCAAATTTACAATAAAACATATTTTTAAGTGTATTTGMTTAAAAACCAATTATAAAACTACAATAAAACATATTTTTAAGTGTATTTGATTGAAAACCAATTATAAAACTACAATAAAACATATTTTTAAGTGTATTTGATTGAAAACCAATTATGAAACTACAATAAAACGTATTTTTTAAGTGTATTTGATTGACCTAATTAGATATTTTAAAATGTATTAGAATAACATTAAAGTATTTTTTAAAGTTTATCAAAAAGAAATTTAAAAGAAAATGTTTTTTAATATAGGACCGGTTTGGGCCCCTCCTGGGAGCGGTTACCGTAACCGGTTACAAGTACTTTTAACTGAGCCTTAGTATTTTCGATGAAACCGGGGGATTGTTACTGTTTCGGCCCGGCCCGGACCAGTTTTTGGCCATGTCGATCTGTATGTATACATGGTAATAATTATATTAGTTAAATTACATAGATAGAAACAACGCACAACAATTTTGATGATATTAAAGGTAGTTACCGAATAATTTATGAAATTGCTATAATACAGTAATTTTTAACATTATGCAATCTTGTAATTGAATACTTTTAATCTGTTAACTTTCGTTAATTTATATTTCTAAACTAGCTTATCAGTTAAGCATGATTAATTCATCAGTTGGTTTATCAACTAGTTTGTCGTACATAGCCAAAATCTACACTATATTTTAATGCTAATCAATATGCAAAATAAAATATATTTACCAAAAAAGCGTAAGCATGTTTTATAGAAAACTTGCATATTTTATCACGTTTTACATTATAACCTCGTGAGGTTAGCTCAACTGACAATAAGATTTGGGTTTTAGACATCCTTAACAGAGATCACCAGTTTGAATATTATAAGACCACTAGGGATTTTTCTGACTGTTCTTCAAAGCCCTTGGAATTAGTCAAGGTACAACCAAGCTGATCTGGAAACCATGGTTAACAAAAAAATACTTACATATTTTACAAGATAATCAATGTAAAAAACTGTTATATTTGAGTAAATATTTATTTTATCATAAAGATTCAAATTTTGTGTGATTAGTACATTGCAATTATACTTCATATTTATCAACTATATTTTTAACTGTCAATATTGAACTTATATTAATGAAATATTGTAGCTTTTATTTATTTTTGCATCATAATATCGATTACATAGTTGATTAACGTCAAAGTAGGACACAAGATCAAAAATGCAATTTTGTTCAATTACAAGATGCAAAACGAAGCGCTCAATAAGTGATAAACATCTTCATATTTTTAAGCATTTTAATCGATTTTTCATTAGATTCTATATAGATAAAAGTTGTTTGTATGTGTTAATCTGTCATTGTAAATTGGGGAAGATTTTTTCATAGACGAAAGAAATTGTTTTTAACTAGGAGGTATACATTTGTAAAAAATCGACTTTCTACGTAAAGTTTCCCCTAAAAGCTTACGGAATAAGTCGTTTTCTATGTCATTACACTACTTTAAAACAGTCATGTATAGTTAACCGAATAAGTTGCGATTCTCATTAAGCTTATTAGGTTGCCAGCTGATAAAATGAATAAGCAGTCTTGAAAGTCATATTATATTAAGGCATAAACAAAAAAAATGACACTCAGATACAAAGAAGAAAACCTGCTACTATACAAAAAAAAAAGGTTGTAACGACCATAGAATCATTCAACAGAAACAAGATACTCATCCCTTTATTACATACAACATAGTACCCCTAATTTAACTGGAGTTCAGCTTTTCCCAGGATCATCTCTGTATTCTTTTTTTCTGTGTACAAAGATTTTCTCTTAAAATATGTTTATGGTTGTAAATGGAAGGGGTGAGATATGTACAAACCTGTCGTCTATCCCAAAAGGCAGAATAGATGTTTCCGTGAAGACCTTTGGCTTGTGCATGCACTTTATATCTGTATTAAAACCGAACACAAAACTTTGAAAACAAGTGAAGAGAAGCAAGATATCGCATTCCTGTTGTCTCTTTCAAAGATCAACACAGAGGTAGGAGATGATGGAGCCTGCACGCCTTCTAGTCCTCTCGCTCACCTTTGATTTCTCTATCAGAACCTTCTTCATATTGATACAGCTAGATATGACAGTGGCGACGCCAGCTGCAGTCACACCGGGGCAATACACCATGTGGCAGGATTCAAGCAGTTTGCATCTTCTAACAAGATGGGCTAGACCAATGTCTGTTATCTGGCGGCAATGCGATAATACTATATCTTTTAATAAAGGGCATCCGTCACCTACCTCTGCCAATGCTATATCCCGCAAATTCTGTCACAAAATATAGGCCGTGATTTTAGTATCATACAGAAAGGAAATACAAGTCTTAAAAGATTTATTTTAAAGCATCTAACTACAACATTTCTTGGATCAAAATACCAAACCCAACCCATTCCATTCTTTCTCACCTTTTCTAAGTCAAATCATTCAAATACAATAAGCTAGCTATTTAAACTATCATAAACATTAACCCCAACACCATTTTTTATTAGTTTTTACTAAATCTTGGACTTTTTATTGGTGCATGACATGACAAAAAGATAGGAGTGTTTTATACAAGAGATGCTGCATCTAGTTAAACTTGCTAACATTAGATTGACCTTTTTTCATGTTACAATATATATATATATATATGCTCCAACTTGAGTGTTAGATATAAAGGATTTGGGTATGTCATTTTACCATGTATTTTACCTTTAAAGCACACTATTCAAGAACCCGATTTTCCAATGCGTTTCATCTGTTGCAGATAGTTATTATACCTTGAAATGTCTCGCAAGCCTTATGATGATGCAAGTTTGTGCATGAGCGTATGTTTCTAAGGAAATTGAGAACCGGAAACTTGTTGAACTTCCTTCAGGGCTCTGTTAGGTTTAAGTGAGTGTATTAAGATGAAGCTTAAGCTCATTTAGAAACAAGGTTAGTTTGCTAAAACTATCCGAAGAGAATTACAACGAGGAAACAAGGGTGGTAGCATGGTGGATAAAGACAAGGGGATGATAAATCAACCCGGGTTCGAATCCTGCCATCTACATATGCACTTGTGGCCACTGGGAGATTGCCTCAGGGCTGTGAGTGAAGCCTAGTAGCCTACAGTCACGACTTGCCACACGATTAATCGAGGAAAAGCCTGGGTAACCCATTTCCAGAGAACTACAACAAGGATATGATGTGATCTTTACCCCCGACAAGAGGAGTTAATGTTCTTACTGTTCCCGGTCATGCTGCAATTAACCATTTGCCACGTCACCAGCTAAACATCAAGAACACATTTCTATGTTGTTCTTTTGAGAAGGTGTATCCCATCAAGATCTTGGTTTTGTGGTTTCAAACAGAGCCTTCTTTGTGGGCTCAAAGGATCCCTTGAGATGTTCTCTCCCTCTCTCATCGATCTCTACAGAAATCAGGTACAAGTTGCAATAGTGCATATAACTCATTTGTGTTTTGTCACTCTTGGTGGGTTAATGAACTGTGTTGGACCCTAGGTTGATTACGTTGGGGATCTCTCACAAGCAAGAGAGTGAACTCTCAAGTCCTTTTCTGAGGAAAAATTTAAACGAATGACTTGGGGAGCCTCTAGTAATTGAGGTGGCAATATCTTGCAAGGGTATTGATAAGTGTGCAAAAGCATACACCTTATCACCCAATTGTGTCTTTATTTCACTTCATTTTACACCTTTCCGAATCCTATATTGAGTCTTTTACTCTTATCTTATGGTTTTACATTTAGTAGAGCTAGGATGCAGGAATGGTAATGTCTTATATATTTGGTGAATAAAATGTTAACATAAGCATTGTTGTAGCAGGTGTACAAGTTGCTGCAGCACTGGACGCTGATATTGGCACCACAAGGCTCAATCTCGTTGAATAATGTTAAAAGTCAAGGTTTTGAAGAAGCATCTCCTAATACTCCTGGAAGCTAATTTAGATAGATGATGATGCTCCTGCAAGATGCCTTAAGCATCTTGTACTTAAGCATCTTTCTTTTGACCCTTGGGTTATTAACCAATGGGTAATACCCCTTTTTGTACTTTTTGATTCCCCCCTCCTAGTATAAATAGCGAGGGTAATCCTTTAAACAATAACGTGTGAAGTTGTAACCATTTGTAACCTTGGGAACAATTATCATCAAGAACAAAGCTTGATCTAAGCTTGGGTTCCTTGTTACTTTTTAATTTGCAAGTATTTTTCAGTGTTCTTCGTTATTGTTTGTTGCTACAACCACCTTTTCAGCTTTCTTTACTTTTCGTGCAAGATTTACTTTTACGTCATTTACATTCAGTCATTTCCGTTTATGTCATTTACTTTAAGCACTTACATTCAGTCATGCTAGGCTAAATACCTTAGTATGGGTGTAAGTGAAGGTTGTGAGATTACGCTAAGTGTTAGTTGATGTTTGCTCGTTAATAGCAAATTATTTCACTATTCACAAATGGTATCAATATTTCATCTGGTAATCTTTAACAAATTGACACATGTTATTTTATTCAAATGAGTTGGACTTAAAATTAAGACAACGCAAATATTTTTACTAGTTGTGTTATAGAAGCTATAAAGAGTCGCCGTAATCTTATGGGTTGCAAAACTATATGAAAAGAAAGGCAAGATCTGTACTAGTTTGGGATTGATGCATCACCAAGTGCACTTCCAACATATGGTATAATCTGCACTTCCTTGGAAGGCCGTTCAATCGAGTAGTGTTGTAAAGAGCTATTTGTAAAGCAATATTCATTTCACTTCGTTGCTGAAATCCAACATGATCTTGCATCCATACTATCTTTTAATTATTGTTGCATTTTAATATTTGGTTACCAACTCTCGCAAAGATATTTTCTCTCTGAAGCTTTATTGCTTCCATGAAACCCTTTTCTGAAATCTCACTTTAAAGTTGACTTTTGTCACTAGTAACATCAACCTTCGCCAATTTGGTTAATCTTGGTGGTGCTTAAGTACTTTATCCTTGATCTAATCAAATTGTTAATCTCACCCTAGTCTTATCCCTCTTTTTACTCATCCACCTACGCATCAACTGGTATCAGAGCAAACCCAGGTTGTCCTCGGGTTGTGTTCTTACTTCTTATCATCTTACTAGTTTCTTTCCTCCATAAAAAAATCATGGCATTTCCTCATGGTATGACCACAGAAGAAGCTCAGAATTTCAGGCGTGATAGACATATTGAAGAACTTCAAAGAACTACTGAACTCATAACTCAACAGCTTGCAAGACTGCTGGATGACAAACCACGAAGTGATTCAACTGACCCTAGCCACTATAGTTCAAATGAATCTGGTCAGTCTTTTGTTCAGAGAAGAAGAGTTAGAGATGATCTTAGAGATGTCAAAGCAGATGCTCCAGAATTCCATGGAGGATCAAACCCGGATGATTTTATTGAGTGGTTGAATGATATCGAGAACCTTTTAGATGTCGAGGGGTATTCTGATGAGAAAAGATACAAAGTTGTTGTTTTGAAACTTAAGAAATATGCCTCGTTATGGTGGGAGAACATGAAAGCCAAGCGAGAGCGAAGTGGCAAAGTCAAGATCCGGTCTTAGAGAAAACTCAAGAAACTACTCAAGGAGAGATTCCTTCCAGATTCTTACAAGCAAGATCTCTACATCAAGATAACCAACTTCAAACAAGGTAATCTTAGTATTGATGAATACACTCGTGAATTTGAGCAACTTGAGTTACGTAGTAGAATTCAGGAGAGACCGGAACAAACTATGACTTGAATTGCAGCCTTACTGGTCCTTTGAGGAGGTTTGCAAGTTAGCTTCTAAGATTGAGAAGCGTGCTAAGAATAAGAAGGCAGAAAAGGCAACTCCCAAGCCATTTTCAAAGTATAGCAGTTCATTCCAAAATCCTTTCTATAAAGAAAACCCACCAAAAGGTGAAAACTCAAAGCAAGACAAGGGTAAAGGTCTTACTGATGTACCAAAGAAGAAGTGCTTCAGATGTCAAGGTTTAGGACACTTTCAAGCTGAATGTCCTATTCGGGAGGGTCATGACTTTGAAAGAGGTTGAAGAGGTTCACGTTGTAGAAGAAGGAGAAGAAGAGATGCCAATTTATGATGAGGAATGTTACTTTGAAGAAAGGGTTAAACCTGATGAAGGAGAGCTTCTGGTGATACGAAGAGTCCTCCATGCAAAAGAGGTGGATCCTAATGATGAGCAAAGGGAGCAGATATTCCACTCAAGGTGCACGATCAAGGGGATATGTAGCCTTATTATTGATAGTGGTAGTTGTACGAATCTTGCATCCACAAACCTTATCAATAAACTTAGCATTTTGACCTCATCTCACCCAAATCCATACAAGCTTCAATGGCTAAATCAGGGATCCGATGTGAAAGTAACCAAATAGACCCTACTCTCATTTTCTATTGGTAAGTCTTATCAAGATCATGTTCTTTGTCATGTTATACGTAAGTCTTATCAAGAGCAGGTTATTTGTCATGTTATACCTATTGATGCATGTCATATGTTGCTTGGAAGACCTTGGCAATATAATAGACAAGTTTTGCATGATGGTTATCAAAACACCTACTCTTTTGTCATGAATAAGAAGAAGGTAATTCTCAAACCGCTACCATCTACCCTACTGCAAAAACAAAAAGAACCAAGGCTGGATACTGTAGCTGAGAAAAGTTTATTTATGAATGAAGCACGAATAGAGAGAGCTATTTGCAAAGGTAAACCTGTTTTGCTACTAGTGGGAAACAGGTTCGATGATGATGAAACTCCTTTGTATGTTTTTGTCTGTCCGCTTTTAGAAGAGTTTAAAGACGTTTTTCCTTCTGAATTACCTCCACTTAGAGGTACTGAGCATCATATCGATCTAATTCCAGGAGCACCCCTTCCTAACAAATCAGCCTACTGATGTGATCCAGAAAAGACTCGAGAACTACAACGTCAAGTCCAAGAACTCATTGACCGTGGTTACATACGTGAAAGCATGAGTCCTTGCTTTGTTCCAGCTTTGTTGGTCCCAAGAAAAGATGGGACCATGAGAATGTGTGTTTATAGTAGAGCCATCAATAACGCCACGGTCAAATATCGCTATCCTATTCCGAGGTTGGATGATATGCTTGACGAACTTCATGACGCTAATTTGTTATCGAAAATTGATCTTCGGAGTGGGCACCACCAGATCAGAATGCGTGAAGGAGATGAATGGAAAACTGCATTTAAAACAAAAGGTGGGTTGTATGAATGGTTGGTAATGCCATTTGGACTTTCCAATGCTCCTAGTACTTTTATGAGGTTGATGAATGAGGTTCTTAGACCTTTTCTTGGTGATTTCGTTGTTGTATACTTTGATGATATACTTGTGTACAACAAAGGTGCAGAAGAACATACTCGACATTTGAGAAGAGTATTGAAGTGTTGAGAAGCCAGAAACTCTATGGGAAGTTGGAGAAGTGTGAATTTTTTTCTCCAAACGTGATCTTTCTTGGTTATGTTGTATCTAAAGATGGAATTTCAATGGATGAATCAAAGGTGGCAGCAATCAAATCATGGCCAGTACCCACCTTCAAGTGCAACAAAAGTAAGGAGTTTCCATGGCCTTGCTTCGTTTTACAGGAGGTTTGTCAAGAATTTTAGCACTATTGTTGCACCTCTCACTAAATGTATCAAACAAGGCTCTTTCAAATGGAGTCAATCTGCCCAGAATGCATTTGAGAAAATCAGAGTGTTTGTGCACATCGCCTATCTTGGCCCTTCCAGATTTCAACCAATTGTTTTGAGGTTGAATGCGATGCAAGCGGAGTTGGCATAAGGGCTGTCTTGGTAAATAAACTCCCTATAGCCTATTTCAGAGAGAACTTGAGTGAATCAAAGAACTATAGTACATATGACAAGGAGTTCTATGCTATTGTACATGCCCTAGATCATTGGAGTCACTACTTGAGGCCAAAACAATTTGTTCTACATTCTGATCATCAAGCCTTGAAGCATACAAATGGCCAAAACAAGTTGAATCCAAGACATGCGAAATGGGTAGATTTCTCCAATTATTTTTCTTTGTTTCGAAGTATAAAACAGGGAGTTCTAACATTGTTGCAGATGCCCTTACAAAGAGATATGCCATGCTTACTGTTCTTGGGGCAAGAGTGTTAGGTTTTCCTTTCATTAAAGAATTGTACCTAAATGATCCGGATTTTTCTGAAGTTATTCAAGAATGCAAAGAACGAGCTTGTGGTTCTTATTTCATACAAGACGGGTTTCTTTTCAAGAACAACTAACTTTGCATTCCTAAGAGATCCTAAGGGAGCTACTAATTACAGAGGCTCAAGGAGGAGGATTGGTTGGTCATTTTGGCATCAACAAAACCCTTGGTGTATTACAAGAACATTTCTACTGGCCACACATGGAAGGTGATGTTACTGCTCTTATTGCTAGGTGTGCAACATGTCATCAAGCTAAAAGCCAGTTTCATCAAGGCTTGTATACTCCCATTACCTATTCCTTCTCAACCATGGGAAGATATTTCTATGGATTTCATTGAGGCTTTGCCTCGTACTCAACATGGGAAAAATGCTATAATGGTTGTGGTGGATCGTTTCTCCAAAATGGCACACTTTGTTCCGAGTCACAAAACAGATGATGCCATTCATGTTGCTGTTTTATTTTTTAAAGAAATTGTGCGTCTTCATGGAGACCCTAAAACCATAGTTTCTAACAAAGATGTCAAGTTCTTGAGTTACTTTTGGAAATCATTGTGGAAGTTATGGGGCACCAAGTTATTGTTCAACACTACACTGCCGACAGACGAAGGTAACTAATCTAACACTCACAACCTTGCTAAGAAGTATGGTGAGCAAGTCCTTGAAAGATTGGGATGTTAAACTTTCTTTTGTTGAGTTTACTTATAACCGATCTCCAACTTATGCTATTGGATGCACACCATTTGAAATGAACTACAGAGTGAATCCTCTCAACCCTATTGATCTGATACAACTGCCTAAGGGTAGTGAAGTTCACTTTGAGGCAACAACTCGAACCAAAGAAATGCAAAAAATTCATGAACAAGTCAAAGCAAAGATTGAACATGTCAACAACTTGAACAAGAAAAAGACCAACAAGCATCGCAAGAAGGCTCTCTTTGAACCTGGAGAAATCGTGTGGTTGCACTTAAGGATGGAAAGATTTCCTTTAAAAAGGAAGAACAAGCTAATGGCAAGAGGAAATGGACCATATAAGGTGTTGGCAAGGATTGGAGATACTGCCTCCAAACTAGAGTTACCTGGGAATACAACATATCAGCAACTTTCAATGTTGGAGATCTTTCTCCTTCTCTTGAAGATGGTCCACCGGAAGATTTGAAGGCAAATCCTTCCCAACCAGATGAGGTTGATGCAGAGGCATCCATGTTATTTTCAGCCGGTACAAGACCAGCCCATTTTATGTCTCCAACTCACCTGGGGATTGATTCAGACTCTTATTTTGGGTTTGAAACAATTAAAGGGGGGAGTACAATCAGCCTAAAGGAGATTTAAGATTCTTTCTCATTAATGCTTCATTAATAGTCCTTTAATTGCTTTCCAACTTTTGGTCTTTCTCAAGTCTTCTCATTATTCAAGAGTTATGTTTATTTTAATCTTCCAGTCCTATATATGGAGTTCCAAGTTGTAACAGGAAGGCATCCTTTTTTATTGAATAATGAGTTTACAATAGCTTATGAAGTTGTTTTGAGTGTTCATACACAAAAGGAGTCGATTCTTGATTGTTGCTAGTGTGGTGGTGTTGCTTTATCACTAGTAACATCAACCTTCGCCAATTTGGTTAATCTTGGTGGTGTTTAAGTACTTTATCCTTGATCTAATCAGATTGTTAATCTCACCCTAGTCTTATCCCTCTTTTTACTCATCCGCCTACGCATCAAAAAGTCTCCCCCATATCCACCTCCCCCGGTTTTTATCAACCCTTATCCACCTGATGCTAGACAGGGATGATGTGAGGCCCCACATAATCTGTCTAGTTGCTGTAACGCCCCAACCCACATACATTGCATGTAACACGTATTTCATACCAAAGAAACACATATYCATTCATCATTCGAGTCCCTTAGTACAAGAATCTAACATGACCAAATACAAGGTCCAAAATTCAAAATACAATCTTGTACTAATCATCAAAACTGTGCATCAAAAACAAATCTCCAACCAAAATGCACGTATGAAAAGCATTAAATCTTTTCCTTTCCTTTACCTTCTACTCGACCTGCAATATATTTAAAATCACAAAACAAGGGTTAGACTTAAAAAGTCTAGTGAGATACCATATTCATGTCATTGCAGGGTGAAGAATCACCAAAACCTTTATAAAAACATTTATTCATATATAACAATATATGAACATATACAACACAATACCAAATCTTTTCTCAAGATCAAGCTATTACTTAGCTATTCAAATCTCATTCCTTTTGAACCAATCGGGTTTCATACAATGCCACTTTTTAAACCTTTTTCTCAATAAACGAGGTTTAATAAAGTTTCAGGCCAAACATATATTTTCTCCTCAATAAWATCTAATCTATTATTTCCAAATAAGAACCTTGATCCTAAATCCTTAAATCACAAAKAAATAAAGATTCCAGATCTTGGAAATCTTAAGGATATAATAGAAAGAGTTATATAAAACCACACATAGACAATGCCACCCTTATATCCAATGGACACCTCTCCTTGATATGCTGTCCTTATCCCATGGTACACCTCTCCTTGATATGCCACCCTTATAACAAATGGACACCTCTCCTTGATATGCCACCCTTATAACAAATGGACACCACTCCTTGATATGCCACCCTTATAACAAATGGACACCTCTCCTTGATATGTCACCCTTATATCTTCAGCAAAACATTTATAAAATGATTCTGAATAGACCGCAGTCATTGGAACAGTTTTCAGATCATAAATCATTTATATCAAAACTTCATTTTATGATAAAATAACAATTTTCAATAAATCACAAAATATCATCTCAAAACCGGTCAACAAATCCGGTCAACAACCGTCCGGTTTAACACTTAGAATTTTACAATCCATATTGTCCGGTTAACAAGTCCGGACAGCACATCAAAACACTTTATCCGGATAACAAGTCTGGTTAATACCACACTTAGAATAAAACTCATCTTTGTCCGGACATCTAATCCGGTCAACATATCACACACTTTGTTGAACGGTTTAACACTTAGAACAATTTCACATTTTGAACGGATAACAAATCCGGACAACAGTCCGTTCAAGACTCGYCCGGTTTAAGACTAAACCGCTCACCACATGATCGTATTCCTACTTCTCAATATAAAATCGTAAGTATTACTACCACTCACAAACCGCTCAACACCAATCCTAAACCGCTCAACACTCAACCGGTGTACCAACCCCGGACAACAAACCGCTCACGGTTTTGCCCGGTTTAGAAGCAATCCGGACAATAAACCGTATGAGGCTTGTCCGGTTTAATCCCTTATCCGGTCAGGCTTTGTCCGGATAACACTTAGACCATAAAAATCAAAGTTTATTCCAAAGGATAAAAACATGGAGCATGCTAATAAAACCAATAGAACGATTTTATGTAAAAAGATTTAGAACCACTCACCTTAAAGACTTTTGATATCAAAACTTGAAATCAGCTT
>NC_037538.1:14184220-14200928 GCF_001531365.2 Cynara cardunculus var. scolymus | reverse complement strand
ATTCAACAAACATGCATATATATATATATATATATATATACATATATATATCTTCTATATGCACACAAATCACGTTCTGCACATACTAGCACGTATCAAAATATCATGCTATCACATAATTATTAAATCAGATAATCACGTATTAAATACCTTGGGTAATAACCAAGATCCGGTTATTACAGTTGCCATAACTTTGCCAATGAATTGTTGCCATATTGGATGTTAAGAGGCTCACATTGAGGAGTTCCTACTTTTTGATAACCCACAGGACTAGTTGGAAAACTAAATCATCTCATTCACTAATCCAATAAGTTCACCACTGAAAAGCAATTCTGTAGATATTTTAGTACCTTAACTTACATATAGATCTAGAACACACTAGAACGAAGGATATTGACATGTTCCTTATGCAAAGTGTCAATATAGGATATCCATGATTGGATGGTGTATTTTTGTTGAAAATGTCATATATTGGAAGACTAAGTAGCAAGATATTGTGTCCTGTATCGAGATCAAGTAAGAAGTGTTCCCTAGATGGTCACGGACATACAATCACACGTACACAAACACACACACAGAGAGAGAGATGTAACCTGAAGAACGCTAACATCCAAATAAGTTAGTTGAGGGCACCCTCTTGCAATGGCTGTTATTCCAGCATCTCCTATTTGGTGGCAGCCACTGACATTTAGATGACGTAACAAGGGACAGCCATTACCAATAGTGACCAGAGCTTCATCCCCTACCCTGGTAATATAAATGCAACAAATTAGTTGGCAAAGAAGTTCAAAAAATGAATGTAGCACATCAAAGACATGAACGTAGGAACTTAAAAGCAATTGTTTCATTGATAAAAAGGAAAAACACGAATATATATACATATACACACACATATATACTGTGAAAAGGGAGGTTTTATATAGATGAGAAAGTGTCCAAGCCTAACAAATGTGAGACTCTAACACAAGCCCGGGAACAGATTGTCCCAGAGTGTTGAGAGAGGTTTGGTGGGAGGGGTTAGGTGACTACTGATTGCCCCAAAGTGTTGAGTCCTTAAATGTGGTAGACCTTGACCATGTGAGAATATGTGGAACGCCATTAGATTACAAAAGAACCTTTAAAGAGGAAATTGTCGAAGCCTAGCCACTGCATCATATGCTATTTCATGTGCTATTTCTCTTATGAACTCTCCAAATCGTGAGATCTATATGCATCATGTGCTATTTCATATGATTCTTTTATCTATGGCTAGAATTTAATGTAGTGATTAACTTATATTTGTTTCACATGTATTTGGTTCACAGAGTGAGCCTTCTTGCGTGTTTGTGAAACAAAAAATACATGTAAAAGAGTTTCACATTCTGGACCGAACAAATGTGAAACAAACACATCGTGAAACAAATATATGTAAATCAATACATTAAATATTATACTTGGATGGAAAAAAGATCATGTGAAACAAAACCTATAGAAGTTCTCATGGATCTCACACATTTTGGAGTTCCCAAATGAGTAAACCCCTATATATAGAGGGGTGTTCTCGTTTTATGAAAGCACGTGAACATCCATATGACATGTGATACTCAATCAAAGACATGGGGATCTTTGGTGCGGGCCAAGTCGCTAGCACATCACTAGGTCCCTTCACATGTATTATCACATGTAATATGGGAGCTCTCACGTTTTCATATATATATATATATATATATATCTCAAAACCCAACAAGTGATTTTGATTACCAAACATTTTCTTTTTTTTTACATTAACAGAGTTGACGGCAGCATCAGATCGACCTCTCAGAAGCTCTTTTAGTGAAATTAAAATAGTGATAATTCTTACAAATACGGCTGCATAAATTTAACCAAAAACAAAGTCAAAATTGAAGTAATACAATCAAGAGGAACTAAACTAGGACCATCAGCATGACGCAGAATTTTAGCTGGGAGAAGATAACTCTACATATTTTTTAACAAATTGATAGGGTTGATTATAGATCTGGTATAGTTGATGATAAATTCTACATACATTAGTGAACTTTCAGATAGAAGTGATCTATTTATATGGTTATAGTGTGTTCCAGTCTTGGTGAAACAACAATTTTGCTTATAAGTACCTTTAAATAATATCCATACCTATTATATACTGTAAATGAGAGCCAAGGGGGCTTGATGAGGCCAGAGGCCTAAGCATGCAATTTGTCAAAAAGGAATCTAGGCTCTACCGCTCTAGACAAGCAGCCTGACTCGTCTCAGAGCAACAAGTATTATGACAGTAATAGCAATTGGCATATGTCGCAGTATTAGTTTTTTTCTAATTGGGCTTGTAAACGGTAATCACATATATGATTATCTACTAATTCCAGTTCAATGCTTGTGAAGGCAACCATGTTTAAGTTTGTGTCCATCTGATGTTACTTGACTGCAAGTTAGGTTACAGCTATATTCTATTAAGCTAAATATTTGACCGACTATGTTATACATGTTAATCTCTGCATACCATGTATAATTATGTATGTACAATATGATATATTTCTTTATGAAATCCTTGAAGACAATATAATTACTCATCTGTGAGCGGGTCACAGGCTCAAGTGAGGGGTACAATCATGTAGCAAACGTAAGGGAGACCATGTACAAAGACGTCTCTGTCCAACCCTCATAAAACATAGGAGCCTCTGTGCACCATGATCACCCATCAAAGCCTAATAGCGTTTAGAAAGAAGAAATCGGAAAACTCTTACCTATCACAAAACCGTATGCTGAGATCTGTAAGGTTTTTACAGTTGTCACCAACAGCTATAATTCCCTTGCTCCCAACCTATGAATTACAAGAAAACAGACAATTAATATCCTTGTAGGTGCAATAGATTTCAAATAGCAGGTAATACAAGTAACTTGAACTGAATTATATCAAAAAGAAATTATAGCATGCAATAGTTCCAGTGGAATTCCCATGTAGGTTAACTGAAAAGTTTTCATAGAGGTTAAAGAATGTTGATCCGTAATGTTGCTCTAAAACATCACAGATGACATTTTCTTGACACACATAGCACACATCAAGGCAGTTAATTGTGGTCAAAATAAAAATAAAAATCTGACAAGTAATATTTATAAGCACACCCGATTACATACAATACTTAACGTAAATTGACATGGACATATTTGATTATTGAATGAAATTCATCTTCTAAACTACTCAAGGATTGCTGCAATAGAAGAAAAGCATGGTAAACAGGCACATAATTCAAGCATTTCAATTGGGGAAGCATTAGGCATGACATTCAAGTGCCAGCTGAGGAGGATGTGGGATAAGTAGTTGCAGCTGGACATGGAAACCTTTAGGCTTTTCTGAGGGCATGACCTCTTATGAGAATTCTTGGAGACAACAGATTAGGGTTGCCAATTATCTGTCGGGGGGGTTTTAGCTACACAGTTGGAAGGGGAGGGGAATGGAGGAGTAGAGGGTTGGTTGGTAGTTCTTTCGATCTTTTTAGATATACCTCTAATAAGCTGTTTTAAGTGTTGTTCAAAGTATGGGAGTGTGCGTCATTACACACGTCTTTATTTTCCACACTCTTGTTAAACTTTCTAACTCTAAGTCTCTAATGCCTTTTTCACGCTGGTTTTTGTACAAAAAATTTATAATGCCTCAAGCTTTCCAAAATCGTTTCTAATTCTCTCAAACATCCCTAAACCTTTTGCAAGTCAGGGGTCTTCATGGAAACAGTCTCTCTACCCATAGGGGTGGAGGTATGGCCTGTGTATATGTTACCCTTCCAGCCTTCCTAGACCTTACTTGCGCGTGGGATTTTCTAGGTACGTTTGGTTTGGTTTGGTTCGGTCTATGAGATTTTATAAAAACAATAACATACAAAATATAAGAGAGAAAATGTCACGCGAATACAAACATTTAAGAGACAGCACCTCATAACATCTGCGTATATGAAGCTTTTTCAAACTCTTGCAGCCTGTAGCAATGCTGCATATGGCATCATCCCCAATCACCGAGCAATCAACTAAGTGAAGAGCTTGCAAGTACTTGCAACCTTTGCCAACTTCAGATAGGGCTTCATCACCTACTTTTTGACAGTATAGTAACGCTAATTCCGTGAGACGCCTGTAAATTAATCCATATTACCCTCTTAACACACTGTCAAGCTATTATACTCATTTACTGAATCAATGCTACAAGAGCCGTTCACTAGCTTCATATTGTAGGACCTGCTGAACTTTGGACCACGATGAAAATTTCTATTTTCAAGTGTAATACTTAAATCAAATAACCATTGTCAAAAACTTTGGGAAAGGAAAAATCGAAGTAACTACAATCCAAATTTGAACAGACAACCCAATTCATAGAAGCATGTTGGCAGGAGGCCACATCTCAGGTAAATCAATTAGACTTTTTCTTCCTTTCCCACATTGCAACAATTCTACAATGTAACATACACACCCTGCCTGCTACATACAGCTATACTTGTTAAAATATGTAAATAAAAAAACTAAAGAGCTTATTTCTACAAACCTTTCAAAAAACAAGAGATTTAGTTACCCCAACAAGTGTGGGATGAAAGGCTTGTTCAGGTATAAACTTTTATGTATACTGAAAGCTACAGAGAGTCAATTGCTTACTTTAGAAACAGAACTTTATTTATTAAGAGAAGAAGGATTATCGATAACTAATGATCTATGCATACATAGAGGATCATAAAACATAGGTCCGAGACAAAGAGGCTATCAGTTTGAGAACACCAGAATATAGCAAAAAGAAGTTTCGAATCACTAGCTAATTTCCAGTGAGGTTGGAGGATCAAACAACATATACAGCAAAAGAAAATTCTAAAAACTGATAAATGACAAGAAACCTTACATGCAAGACCTTCCGATGCTTTCCAGCCCATAAGTACCAATGTTGTGGCAGCCATTAACTTCAAGACGTGCAAGTTCAGAGCAACCAGCGGCAACAGCTTCTAATCCCTTATCACTCAGAAAATAGCAATCACTCAGCATCAGACTCCTTAATTTCTTACATCCCTTCCCAATGGCACAAAGACTCCTGCATATGTCAAACATCATACATAGGATCATATCATCCAAATTTATTTCTCTCTTCTATTTCTCCGCGTAAATAATCAGCGTATTTCCGCTTCAAAGTAGAGAATTTAGCTTACAACGGTCCTCTGTTTCATTATACTAAAAAGAAGGTACTGAAACTAATACCAAGTTAATATCTCAGTGCTATAGGTCTTCACTCTTATGTTGATACTGAAATTTAGTTCCTTCTATCACTTCTTTACAAAAGCATTGCTTTTGGTTTTTTATCCCAAAAGCAAAAAGTATATGTGATTCCGACTTGTTGAGGTCCGTGCAACATGAGGCCATAAATCTTCCTAATACTTACAGTGATGCCTTCAGGCCAATATGCATATGTGAAAGACAGTTTGTAGAAGTTAACAGCTAAGTACAACTACAGATCCCCTCTGGATAGAGTTACCTGAGGTCGCTTTTACAGCAATTAGAAGAACAAAACTCCACACATCTTCAAACTAAAATACCTTAACTTATCATACACCCTCCACCAAGCAATAGATGCAACATATGGTTGTTATAAAAATGACATAGTTTGACTGCATGCCAAATGCCACCCTTATAGTAAAATAGTGTTTTAATAGATAATGCATCACATCATGGATGTGATGGGAGAAAGCATGTGTTAATCTTGCATTCTTGCCCTAAAATTTTTAATTTAGAGAAAGGCTTGTTGGCCAACATGTATTTATGGTCCCATCTTGGTAGCACTTACATTTTCAGTTGCAGGTTTATATTTTTTTTTGTAACCAAAATAGAGTGCGATGTCTTCATGGGTATGGAATCAACTGTGTTTGGATAAACTGAAAAGTGGATACGTGTTTAGCAGTTCTTATTTTCTCAAATTTTTCTTAAGATAACTTGTTAGTTCCCTTCTCTAGAACAAATAAATATACCTTCTAGCCTCCTCAGCCTAACATGCTATGTTCTCCAAAAAGCCATACACCATTAATTTTGTCTTACCTTCCATGCTTTCTTCTTTTTTCTGTTGATCAATATTTGAAAGGACAGGGTAATATTCAGAAAATTATGCCAAAAATCAATGAGGACTCATGAGATCTGAACCAGAACCATTACATTCCAGTCACATATGGTCTTTTACTGCTTCGTCCTCCCCTAAGTTCTTCCAATTCCCACTGCTTACTTTCTTGATGTGGGTGATGTATCCAGGACTCCTCCCCCCTTGTCTTAGTGTCCCGTATCTTTTACCATTTCTGATATCCCCTGTCTCCATCTTTCATACTCTGGTTTCCCCATCTCCTTTGTCATCCATGCTGTGGTCGTTTATGTCTCCTTTGGTTCATGTCAATGATCAGAAGCTCAAATGGTCATGGAGAGAATTTGTGGTAAATATTAATATATATATATATATATATGAGGCTATCAAAGATGGTTGTTGGTACCAAAAAGAACTTATGTTTTGTAAGAGAACTATTAGAAAGTTAAAATCGAATCCTAGAATTCTAAGAACAGCATCCTTAACTGCTCCAGCCTCTAAATAATCGTTACAACTCTCTTGGAGTCCGACAAGTGTTGTGAAAGGTCAACCACAAGGGTTGTGGCATAGTGGTTGAGGCCCAGAGTATGTGGTGGAATATCCCATCTACCCTGGGTTAATTTCCAGGCGTCCACAACAATTGTGGCTACTGTGTTTATCAGTACTGATCTCTTACAGTCACAATTTGCCAGGATTACTCTAAGCATAGCCTGGGACACCCTTCCAAAAAAATGTGTTGTGAAAGGTCAGCTGAGGGTAGAAAAGCTCTAATCAAGCAGATCATGATCAGAGTGATCTGATTACAGCCAGAACAAGGTTGGATCACGGTTGCTTAAGAGATCCTTATCTTCTCTAGTTTATGTTTATCTGTTTTAGTTTGTGTGGCGCATATACTTTCAGCTCAGTAACTAAGAGAGTGAAAAATAAAAGTGCCTCTGGACAATTGGCTAACCTGCAGGTCTAGTATAACGACTATTTTTTGCTGGACTGATTGGATTTCGTATCACTTTGATCCTAACCCCCTAACGGCAAAGTTGACGGTCGTTACAGGGGTCATGTGCACAGCACATGGATTTAGTTAGGAGCAGTCTTCCATTTACTATTTTCATCTTCAACCTAATATTTGTATACATCCAACTTCATTTTTTCATTAAATCAGAATTCATCCATCATATTTTTTATTTTCATTACAAAACAAATCGTGTCCATTTATATAGCAAACCCTTGATTTACTCTAGAGCTGTTCTTTTAATTTTTATAAACAGCCAGTACCAATGAAATCACAACTTACTCAAAGCTTTCAACCAATAAAATTCAGCATTTCAGCATCAAAGGTTTGTCAGTGACGGAATGCACGACATCAAACTGCATCTTCCAGAAATAAAATAAAAACCCAGATGGGGAGACCCAAGCTTTATAGTTAAGAGAACAACAAGGAACGAAGCTGAGAAAGAAAAGCCAGGGCCTTCATTCAGTTATCACTCCCGGAATCAAGAATTAGATGGGGGGAAGGATTTGCTTACTAAAACCGGTGCTGATAGCAGATTAGTTCCTTGTACTATACCAGATGCTCAAACAAATATATCGATGGTATCTTGGCAGCGTCATATATCAACAATGATTAATGTGAGGATTGGCAAGTCAACAAATTAAGAACCAAGTTGAATTCTAAATCTGGGTGAAGATGCATAGCGGCATTGAACCAGGAACTGTAAGAATAAATCGATGCCAGAGTAAGTGCAACAAAATCTCCAATGGTCAGAACTCTCAAATCCCCTGGTGTTGGTCATCACAAGTGTACTGATTGGATCCTTCTCCGTCTTCAAAGAAACTCTTAAAATGTAAATCATGATAGCATGACATAATAACAAAGAAACAAGTTCAGGGATAATCCACCACCTAACTCCATGTGATTTAAACCACCAATATCTACATTCTACAAAAAAGAATTAGAAGACCTTTCTATAGCAACAAACTGCAAGTGTTCGTTTACGATGTTCACATGTTTCTGGAAATTTAGAGTATTGGCCCCAAATTTATGTAAGTTTGTTTATGGTGTTCATGTGTTTGTTTATACGTTGTATTGTGACAACCAGTCCTCTCCCATGAAAGGACCATACACATTGAGGTCAATTGCTATTGTACTCTGACTTGAGGTGGTAGGGTCTTCTAGTGATCCTTTTTCTACAGAGCCAGTTTGGATCCACAAAGGTGACCAGGTTGCCAATGTGTAGCAAATCCGTTATGAGGATCACAAATTAAGTCTTTATAAGACAACATTGACTGTTTTGACATATATGCTCCAACTAGAGAACCGTGAAGACTCTTCTTACCTAGAGATTCTCTTGTTTTATGTTTATCTATTCTAGTTTATGTAGCCTATATATACTTTCAGCTTTCTAAATAGAAGAAACATTTCCCGAAAATATCATTTTTCAGTTGCAAAGATCAAAAAAGCTTCACAAATCTCTGGCAAGATCTAGGGATGCAGATTGTTTCTGGATGGTGGACAAAATCATTTAAGTTAAGAGAGGATGGAGAAGCTTTAACCAACATTAGAGCATCACAGTAGGATTTGGCGATCAGAACAACTTCAGGATAATCTGGCAACCTTTATTGATCATAGTAGGTTAGATCTTGTTTTTGAATTAAATCAGGTGCAATAAAACCGTAAGGGAAAAATCGCAGAGCAGATTCAGGCAAGAAAAAGAAAGATGGCAGTAGACAGACACGAGGGAAACAAAAGAACACACCAGAGCATCCAACAGATCATGGCATAGGAACGAAACCAAGGGAAACTTCAAACAGCCAATGCTAGGGTTTTTCATGTAAGAGAATAATGACTTCCAACCAACAGCATGGAAGCATAACTCCCAGTTCTCACAAAATATTTACAGCCAGGTTGAATTATGTTATTACTGGGAATGGTATAAGTATAGTGTCTGATTGTAGGCCTGATGGACCAAGAAATGAATATTGAACTAATTAACATATAAGCCTATAAGCCTAAGCTAAACGTAACAGAAACTATTATGACATCTATTAGGGGGGAAGAGAAAGGATGCGGAAAAAAGAGGGGGAAATGAGAAAGAGGATGAGACCACAAAGATGCTTCATCCTCGTCTTCATTACAAATAATATAGAAAAGTCCACATGATTTGAAGACAACAGCTTCATTAATTCAAGTTGTCAAACATGTGTTTTCCCTTGGATAGTGCGTCTTCTAAGCCATCAAAGCACAGGCCAGCCTATAGATAACGTATACAAAATCTGGAAACCAAGTTCAATCTAAAAACAAAAACGGTTCCAAACAGCACTTATCTTCTCAGTTCTTATTATTTAAAGGTAAGTGAAATAAGTGTGCCTCAAACTACCTAAACTAGGTCACTAGCCTAGATGTAATGACAAGTACGCTGGAAGATAAGCATGTTTTTTTTCTCAAAACTCATGACATATGTAAATGTTGCATTTGGCATGGGACATCTTATTATAGTATTTTTGCATCATTTATGAACAACAGAAGTCTTAAAATTGCATACAAGTTGATTTATAAACAAACAAGAGCTTGTATGAAAAAAACAAAGAAAGAAAACTAACTTGTCCGAAAATCTCTGGAAGCTATAAAGTGCCAATGACTCCAATGACACACAAAGGATGCCTACAGCACTCAAAGCCTCATCTGTGACATTAATGCATTGCAAATTCAGATTTCTGAGATGAGGGCATYCTTTGGCAACAGCAAGTACCCCTTTGTTGTGGATAAACTCAGAGTCCAATGACAAGGTCTCAAGAGATCTGCAATAAGACCCTACAGCTTCTAATGATACATCACTTATTTTAGCACATGCAGCAACACCCAGTGATTTCAAGGTCTTCCCACAGCCAAGGGCTAACTCAACTAAACCAGCGTCGGTTAAACCTTCACAAAACCGCAAATTCAGCGCTTCAAGTTGTTTGCAACACTCTCCAATAGCACCTAGACCTTGATCTCCAACATAGCAACCCTTTGGAAAGAAGTGAAGGCTAAATTTTAGTTAGATATTGAAGTACAACTGTTTCATATGTGAACATGGCTCTCACATCGATGAGAAACATAAGAATGGTACACATAACATGATGCCATAATTCTTGGAGTTCGTCGAGTCAATCAGAATTCAGGATGTTTTAACAGATAACATAATCCAAATTTTTTTCGCCACATTGCTGTCATTCAAAGTTCAAATTCTGAAAGTAGAATTTGGTTTGCAAATCTGATACTTGGTTCTTAACACCACATGCCACTCGCAAAATTCATTCCTAGAAAGCCATTTACAGAATCAACATCCAATACAGGTTTTTATTACATCAGAAAGTCAATAGAATATTCCTTGGGAGCAGGCATGACTCTACAGCCCTGAATTTGGAGATCAATACAGACTACAATGCAGATGATATCCTAGTATAGTTGTCACGGGCTCACACACCACGACAAGCCATGGCAGTAGCCAACCAACAAGATTCGTCCGTACAAGTCGGTCACTATATACTATTTATATGGATGGATTAATATAATAAGATTAAGCACAATATACCAACATTGAACCACAAGGGTTGTGCCCGATTGGTTTGAGCTTGGGCTCCAAAGGTCAAAAGTGCCTGGAGGTCCCAGGTTCGAATCCAAGGAGGAATAAAAATCCCCTTGTGGCCACGGAGGTTCGAATCCAAGGAGGAACAAAAATTCCCTTGTGGCCACGGAGGTTCAAATGCGGTGACTCCGGGCTACCCGGTTGCCCTGGGATTAGTTGGCTCGCATAGCGGGTTGGATATCCAGGTTAATCAAAAGAAAAAATATATAAACTATTTGATGTTGAATATTACTAGCATAGGCCCACTTCTTTTTTTTTTTTTTTTGGAAGTATATAAACATATGCCCACTTTCAACAAGCTAGAACACAACAATAAGTGATGCTTACATTTTAGAGTTTTGCAGCCTGGAACTTATAAATTAGATTACATACATAGGTCATGGCACATAACAGCTATAAGGCTTCCTGCCTAGAATCTAGATTTTATAGTAACCGTAAATCTTAAAGCAACGTATTGATAACCGTTGTTTCAGCTTTGGAAATAGAAATAAATAAAAAGTAACAGATAAAAACTTGGTTATCTCTACGACTCTACTAAACAAAAGGAGAAGGAAGTAAGAAGAAAATAGAAGAGTTGCATACTGAGAAAAAAAAAAGAACAAATAAAGATGAACTAGAGTCGCATTGTTCAACCATTGAGAGGAGAATGGAGATGCTCTTCAGAGGATGAGCGATAATCCCTCTTATCAAAATGTAAATTTTGTGTTGCTTAGTTCATCACCAGTGCACACTCATCATTCATCCATTCTCAAGTGCACGATCCATTAGAGCTTTAAGTTCAGTTGCAAAATTGATTTAGGTAAGTGGAATTCTGTTTCTCCCTTTTAAGTTTATTTGAAGAATATTGGGCTTGCAGTGACATCAGAAAGGAAACCGTTGTTTACACCCACATGACATCATGAAGAATTACAAGGCAACTGCCACATCAACACTAGGGGACCCATGCCATTTGGTCACCACTAGGATGACATGGCAGCACCAAGGCAATACCATGGCATAGTCATGACAATAACAGATCATGCTAGCCATTAATGTTGCCAGATGTGACAGCTAGGCCTGGACGCCACTCTCTTTCCGGGTTATTCCTAAAAGAGGGGACCTCCTCAACTAAAACTGATCCATAGTTCACAATGAACGAGAGTGAAACAAGCTTTTTACCTGCAAATCTAAAGATTTCAAAGATTGACATTTCTCCGCTACAAATCTAAGGCCAGCACTTGTTGCATTAGAGCACCATATTAGGCTCAATTTCTCAAGTTTGGTAAATCCATCAGCAACAGCAGCCAAACCAGCATCAGATAGACAATAGGAATCCAATTCACTAGCTCCAGACTCACTTCTCTCAGACACAATGTGAAGCCTGAGCCATGAGAGAGCAGATTGGCTAGCACTACGCCGTCTCCCCTGCATTTTGAAATAACCAGGAATTACCAAAATATAGTTTCCAATCTGAGCTTGGACACACATTGCATACTATTATTACCACACAAGTAATCAAACATCCCCCAGCCAAATTACTGTAAATGGTTAGCCTTAACAAGTCTTGATACAACTGCCATCTAACTATATTGCGTTAATGTCAACAATGAACATTGGAGGGAACTCCCAATTAATGCAAGTACAGCAAAGGTTCTTATTCCTCTTCAAAAAAGCATATTGTTGGTGGACAGAAGGTATATAATTTAATTTGTACAGAATCTAACAAGACTGTATTTGTTTTCTTGTTGCACTAAAAACCTGAACCCGAATGCAGCTGCATCCTACCTAAGAAAATCAATAATTTTTTTCAAAAAATCAAACCCTAAAGCCAATGCCACATGTTTTATAAACGTTAGGCCTATGCAAATGCTCGCTCATTTGTAAAGGAAATATAATACATGATGAGCCTCTATGCATCATTCCAAAAGAGTACTCAACAGAGTTTTACACGTTCTTAACATAGAAAGCAAAAGGTAAAGATCTCGAAATCTTTGCCAACAAAAATCTATAAAAAATTGAACTTGTTTTCCATGTACTCTTGATGTGTGAGATTTTCACACCAGCAATACACAAGAGATGGATCTACTTGATGGACAATTAATTGTACTCCCTCCCTCTCAAAAGAAAAATCCCAGTAAATGGAGGTACAGCGCATGTCTTATTCATCATCAAGTGCATAGTTCGGTGAATGAAAGGTAACTAGTTTAATTTTTTTCAGTAAGCAATCAGTAACTAAGGAACTGGACTTTTTGCTTATTCTTAATGTCCCGTTCCCTTGAAAACCTGAACCGAAGAGAGTTGAATCCTACTCAAGAATGTCCATAATTTTCAGAAAACTGTAACCTCAAGCCCAGATCACATTTTTTATCAATTTTATGCATATGAGAATGCATGCTCATATGTAATACAAAATTTAGCCTTCATGCATTATTCCGAGAGGCGTGCTGCCGTGCTCCTAACAAAACAGGTTTGCATGTCCTTAGGTTAAAGAGGAAAAGGTCAAGAGCTCCAATTCTTTGTAACAATTGTATATAGAAATTTGAACTTATTTTCTATTCACAATTCATGTATGAAACTTGCACACAACGGTTCACAATAGATGAAATCTACTTGATGAACGCTTCATTCTACTTTCTCCGTCCCTGAAGGAAAATCACAATTAATGTTAGCACAGCACAGGTTCTTATTCCTCGTCAAGTGAATAATGTGGTCAATAGAAGGTGTATAATTTAATTTTACACCAAATTTTAATGTTGTAAACCTCGTAGTTCGTGGTGGGGAAAATCCAACACCAATTATTAAGCACTCCGGAAAGCTAGCATGCAAAGTCAGTATAATGGCGTCATCCCGCACAAATTGGTGATCAACTCTCCAACAAGAAGGTCATTAAAATTGTTTCAGATGTGACATGGCATTCTGCAATTACAGAGAACGGATGAAATGTTTCAGGTCTTAAGGCAGTCACAAGTGGATGTGAATATATGGATGCGGATGTAGAAAGAGCATTTCATTTTAGGATGATGTGCGGGTGGGAACAGAACCCCTTAAATACAAGTATCTGCAACTCTTCATGATAGACCTTTTATCAGGTGCTCTTGTATCCGTCTTCAACATTGTTGAAGGTTGAAAGTAATAAACTTTATACTCCCGAAAAAAAGAAGATATAGGTTTACTAGTTTCAAAATGTTATAAATGAACCCAGTATATCCCATCCGGAGGTGGGTATGGGGTGGGTAAGATTAAGAGTAGAGTTATTGCTCTGGTGAAGACCTCTGGCTTGTGAAAAGTGTGTCAAAGAGAGAAAGTCAGATATGATAAATTTTTGAAAAGCTGGTTAGAGTAAACAAAACATACAAATCGAAGCATGTACAAGAAAAGCATAACCAATTTCTTAAAAACTACACACCCCGAGTCTAACTCACCCTCTACTTTTCCAGTTCCCTACCTCAGTCCGCTCAAGCTACAAATCCTCACCCCTAGTCTGCTACCCTAGTCTTGCGTCTCAGGAGCTTGTATCAAAGGTGGTGTCCTCGAAAATGCCTAAAACTGCCATATCCATCCTCTGTTGCTCAACCCACATCCTCCTCCGCCTATATTACATATTAAACATTATAAAAAGTGTAGCCCATTTAAAATTGAAATGTTCTGATGCATGCTTGTACTGAAGGTTTCTTACATGTAAAACATATGCTAACACTATCATAATTGTAACTTCTTCAGAAGTTGAACAGAATTTGTCCATAATCCAATTTTGACTGATATTCTTAAATGATATTGCATAAGCAGAGTAGCAAACCACAGATGACCTTGTTCATGCAAATTTCCTAAAATGGAAATCTCAAGTTGTATATGAAGTATTCCAATCCTGGTAACCGCTTTTGTAAATATCATCAAACCGAGACTTAGGTATAACCCCAGAAATTGGTGCAAAAACAAACAAACCAACCAACCTAAATATCAAAACAAAACCGGGAGAAAAGAGCTTACGAAATCGACCGGGAGAGAGATGGAGAGTCGTTCGTCGATGTAAACGTTGGTGACATTAACAAAACGGCTTGCAAGAAGGTTAACGAGTGCATCCGGGCTACCGGAGGCCCCAATACGAATGGTATCACGGCTGAGGCGTTCGAGGGTCAGCCAACGACGGCAGACGAGAGAACATGCGTCTCGGCTCGACTTTGAGTCCAGGTCACGGAAGATCTCCAAGATCAACTCGTCTGGTAACATCGAATTTATCCAATCATGCCCCCTCATTGCACTTTAGTACAGATTCAATATATCGACACAACAGAGAGAAATCGTGCATATGCAAATTCAGAGAAATTGTGTGTGTGTGAGTGAGAGAGAGAGAGAAATATGAGAGAGATGGAGCAAGAAAAACAGTGAGTTTCATGGATTAATGTGAGTTTTGAGGTCACTCGGTAGATCGGCGGTTGAGTTCGATGAATCGTATGGTTTCAGGCTTTCAGCTGATAAAGTTGGTTTGCAGGCCCCACACATTCCTATAGATATATGTCCATATCCGGCCATATGGTAAAAGCGGTTCATGATAAAAGCTAAAAAAACGAGTAATGACTTGCGGTAGGTGTTTATCAGTAAAAATTAATACTATCATTTATTTATGGGGTAAGATTTTAGTTTATTAAAACGGCATCATATATAACAATTTATCCAGTAAGCACTTATCATAGTAAGAGTCATTGTTCTCACTTATCAGGTAAGACTCTCGGTCCTTGTCTTGCTCTTACCGTATAAGATTTTTGGTTCTTACCATATTCATCCGATAATATAATGTGATTTGGTAAGCGCTTATTCGGGTAAGCATTTGTTAACCCCAATTGTTTCTTTGAATGTTATGGATATATGAATATAAGTAATTAAAATCATATTTTTATTTTTATATACGTGTACATGTTATATGTATACCTAATAAATTGTTTACAAATTACTTGTATGCACATATATATATCGTTAAAATGAATAGTTATTTGAGGATTTCTTAGTTTTTCATTTACAGTTCTTCTTTGAATCTGACCATTGTTTTATATTTATTTCCAACGAGAAAAATTAATCAGTTATTTGAAAAACTAGTTGTCGTTTTAAAAACTATAAGACATTGTGGATCTGGTTATGATATTGTTGGCACACCTTTGCTCTTATAGCATAGTGAAATGATGTCAACTTGATCTTGAAAACGGTGTATGACCGATATCAATATATATATATATATATATATATAGGAGTGATCAAATGAAAATCACTCTCATTTGTAAAAACGTTCCCATATGTATATATATATAGGGGAGCGATCAAATGCAAACCACTCAATTTGTACAAACCGTGCAAACTTCATTCAACCAATCATAATTTTTCATTTTGTTCATTTTTTTGTGATTTTGAGAGGTTGATTAATCATTTTTACTGTGGAGGGTGTTAATCATAGATATTATCATCTTCATTATTTTAATTTTAGAGAAATACATGAAATAGTTTCATTAATTTTAGAGAATACATGAAACAATTTCATTAAGTATTATGTGAAACAATTTCATAACCATATATGAAACAATTTCATCAAAAAAGTATTATATGAAACAATTTCACAAGATTAAACAATTTCATGAAAAAAATTTATAAGATTAAACAATGAAATCGACGAATGAAGATGATTTGCACTGTTTACACAAATGAGGGCAGTTTTCATTTGATCACTCCTCTATATATATATATATATATATAGGTGGAGGTTCAAACGAGAACCCATGTGATTTACGAGAACGCGAGAACAACTTAATAACCTCAAACTTTTTTAATTAATAAATTAACTTTTATTATATATAAATAATTTAATAAGGAAAATAATGTAATTAAGTAATTTTTATAATTTTTATTTTATTTTAATTAATCATAATTATCTTTTCACGTTCCACGTTTTTCTCTTGGTAGTTATCTTCTTCTCCTTCGTTCATGATAATCTCCATGGCTTAACATCTTTTCTTCATATCACACCTCTATCACA
>NC_037538.1:14176641-14183895 GCF_001531365.2 Cynara cardunculus var. scolymus | reverse complement strand
CCTAACCTATTTCGTAACCGTTTAAAAGATTTGATAAGACTAATGATAATAATGATCGTGTTTAAAAGATTTGATGTTCCATTATTACCCTTTTAATTTTATTTTTTTTTAAATCTTTTTAAATTTTAATTTTAATTTTAATTTAAAAAATCTTTTAATTTTATTTTTTATCACAATATGAGGTTACTGGGTTGTTCTTGCGTTCTCGTAAATCACAGGGGTTCTCGTTTGAACCCTTCCCTATATATATATATATATATATATATATATAAAAGTGTGATTAGAAGCAATGTTGTTTTTTGTCAGTAATGTGAACCATACATAACTTGACCTCAAAACGATACGGTCATTATCAAGATATCGAACCAAAATGATATGCAACATTGCCTTTGACACGTCTAAACCCAGCTGTGTTCACCAAATAAATCATACATGATGGTTTCTTCTTACTTTTTGAGTAACCTTTATTTAAACTTTTATACTGATTTCATTTATTTTTCAGTTTCATGGGTCCATGGTCATATAGGAATCTCGAGATGGCATAATTTGTTAGGATTTAATATCAAACGACCTCGAGTCTTAATGTTAATTAAATGATATCACAATCCACAAAACAACAATATATTACATGGATATTATCAACAAATGTATGTTAACAACTGGAATAATAGATACAGATACAACGATAATGATCACTACAACCCAAACAAAATAATAGCAATATAAATCCAACTACAACACATAATTTAACGTGATTTCATTATGGCCTTGTTTGTTTGTTTATAAATATCTCTTATCAAGCCTCTTATGTCTTATTCGTTAAGAGATAGGGTTTGAATGACTGTTTGGATTTTTCAATTTTTCAGAGGCATTTATGTCTTATTATCATCTTATATATTAAGAGATAAACCAAGCTCTTGTTTGTCTCATTGTTCTCCAGACGATCGGCAACGGCAATCAGTCAATTAACCTTAATATATCATTACAAATTCGATCTTTACCTATCCTCAATTGATGTATTTTAATATTGTTAGTGGCATACTTTCGTCTAACTGAATGCTAATTATATAATTTAAATCTAAATTTCGTAATGATGATGAATAAATATGTGAAATTATATACTTTTATTTATAAATTCAACACTGTAATATTCTAATTGGTAAAATAGACAATTGAAACAATTTCAGACATTTATCAGTTCACAAAAACAAAATTTTATTCATGTAAATCTGCTTGATTTAGATCAGGGAAATGGTGTGATTTTATGAAACCATGTGTTATGGCTCGAATTTGTTCTCAATGCTCTAATGCCCACATCGGATATGGACCGAACTGTCTCACGACATTCTGAACCCAGCTCACATACCGCTTTAATGGCTTAACAGCCCAAACCCTTGGAAGTGAAACAACCCGGAATACCAGCTAAGACCCCTAAATGACCCTCAGTGATAAAGGAAGTCTTACAAGTGTCACTATCATCTTCAAAAGAATCATGTCCAAGAATAGCACCAATTTGGCCAACAGCCAATCATCAAAAAGTGCCTTTACTGGCATCCAAACACTCCGCTCAAGACTTTGGAGCCTCACCGCTAAGAGAACATGATATACATGTCATATGAGAAAAAAAAATGTTAGACTCAACGCCTAGTGAGAATAAACAGTTATTGAATAAAGCTATAAAACATTAAACTGAAAGCATAGCTTTAATCAAGTCATTTATATAATTAAACCATATTTACCCATGGAATGATGTAAAATACCATAAGATGATGGGGGAGTCTCAATTTATCATGGGTTGTGATGGAATACATAAGTAAATCACACTTCAATGTTATATAGCATCATTTATGGATAAATAAACATTAACATCAACCTTATTCGGGTCTTTATGGAACTAAAATACATTATTTTAACATGTATATAGTTTGATAAAAATGTAGGATGAACTCACAAGTTAGGTTTTGAAGAAAACCTAAAATCCTAGTAAAATGGGGAGAAGGATGTGAAGATCTTGATTCCTTAACTCAAATTCTTGAACCTTGATGATTACTTCCAATAAATGCTTCTTGAATGCACCCAAAATCGGACCTAGGGTTTTTTAGGAATTTTAAATGAAGCGAGAGAGAGAGAGAGAGAGAGAGAGAGAGAGAGAGAGTGGCGTGGAGTAAATGAGGAGAACAAACCAACTTTCTTGACTTAAATGACCTGCACACAAAGCGCGACCCTAGGGTTGCGGGGTTGCGGCACAAGGGTCGCCTATGTCCCCACTTCAACCTAAGGTACGGGAAATGCAACCCTAGCCTTGCAATGCAAGGGTCATGGTCACGAGGGTTGTAGGGCCCCAAATCCCTTGCTTACGGTACACTAAGTGCGACCCTGACCATGCAACCACAAGGGTCGCATGACCCAAGATGTTTCCTAGAAAAACCTTCTTCATACATGTTCTAAAGGCTAAAACTCTAGGCTTAAACCCAACAATATACAATTTAGACATACAATTCTAAATACAAGCGTAACCCCAAATAAGACCTGATTAGAATCTAAATACTTGCATTACAAAATTTTGGGTGTTACACAAACCCAAGTAGAAAGTGTTACCATACAAATATAATCAATAATCTCAAAATCATTAAAAAAACTTGCTAAATACGAAAATATAAATACAGTCAATCATGAATAAGCCTTAATTGTCTTTTTTCATCAGCCAGATGTGTGCATATGACTTCACAAGTCACATCGCCCTTTTCTTTGAATTTAAACTTCTGAGCTGTCCCACAACTTGACACGTGACTTGCCTAGTCGCCAAAACTGTGCCCTAATATCTGTAAGCCTCACATATGACATCAATGCGACCTCGAACATCCCTTGCCAAAGTCGTTATAGCTTTGTTGTGCAACTTCCAAGTTGCATGAAAGTCACAAGCTTGTATCGAGAAGTTTTTCTTTGTAGAAACGACTTCCGCATACAATTTTCCTGGTCACCCAGAAGATGCATACACTTACATAAATCCATTTTACAAATTACAATATAAACTAACCTTTCATTAAAGGATTTCCGCACACCTTCGTAACTCAACATTTGCTATGTTAAAGCAATATAGTGCAAACTTGACAACATTCTCCTAGAGTTTGGTTAATTCATAACAGTTCGAGTATGCCCCTTAAAGTTACGAGTTTTTTTTTGTCAATATGTGAGAAAAAAAATAACGGGAACACCTGCAATTTGTGCGTGATTGATCATATGGTTCTTACATATAATGATGTCTTGTACGATTATGCTTTTAAGATCTTTAGAAAACATTTTCCGTATGATTTTCAAAAGTTAGTGTGGAAAGGAAAGTATAAACTAGGTATATGCCTTATCGAAGCCCTCTCCATCATCGCGGATATTATTTCCATGTAGACGCGTTGACAATAACCGAAAATCTACAATGCATTTTTTAGCCCAACTAACGTATTAGTGTTCCGGCCCATGTTTTATGCTCGAACTTCAACTAGTTAATATGTGAAGCAAACAACTATTTGTTAGTTCTCAGTTGTCTTTTTTTACCATAAAAACCGCACTTGTTATTTTTTTTTTGGCATTGTTCAACAAAATATAACTTCAACCTCAGTTTCAATTATCATCAGGTGCATAGGAGGTTTTTTGTCAGTTCCAACACTATGTGACGGTTGGCGTAGATCGCTTGAATCAATAGCGCTTTTACGTTGACTATACTAATCTCAAAATAATCAACGTAGTTGAAAAACTAATTTATCATTAATGCCGATCCCTGTAATTTTGAGAGATCAGACATAGGTTCATTAAACCGACAATCACCTGATGAAAACAATTAAAGACGACACAAATCAAGACGACAATTGACATAACTATCGGTTAACGATAATTTATTAGCAGTAAAAATTGGAATTAAACAAAAAGAAAAACAATCGTTATCTCATAATTTAATTGGTCGAAAAAATACGGAAAAAGATGGTTGGCATGTCTTCAAATGGTGGGGTGTATATGTAGCATTGGAGGCCATGGTCCTTTAATGCTAGAAACAAACTTCAATTCGCGATCAATATTTTCGCCATTGCCATTTCAGCTCTCACTCATCAGGTGATTCCCGCAAAAAAACCACGAAACCTACCTCCCTGAGAAAGTAGTTAATTTCTTCCATTGATTGGTCGTCAATTGATCAAGTGAGTCGATGTCGTTCTCGTTCTTCAAGGCCTTAAGGCCTAAAACCCCACAAGAACTCGCCAGAGCAATCAAAGACAGCCTCATGGCTCTCGACACCAAAACCGTTGTTGAGGTGAAGACACTCGAGAAGGTTTGTACTGATATTGTGGAAAATTTTCTTCCTTTGATTTGGAGATGGTGCAATGTAACTGTTCAATTTTGGAATTTGTTGGTGAATTGAACTTGTATGCAATTAGAAATAGGATTGGTGATCTTGGTTGAATTTTACAAAACGTTTAGGTGTGTTTCCCTAAGTCACTCACATTTGGTCTGTACTAGTTTTATAATACGAATAGGAAGAAGGGTCATGTGGAGTTTAGGAGGAATATAGGGAAATTTGCCCCTTGGAAAGGAAAAAGCTCTTCCTGGAATGGATACGTATCCATACATTTAACATATGTTTACATATATACATATGCATCTGAAAATGTTACTCCACAGGTTCCGAAAACAGGAGCTAAACTATCCTTTTCTGGAAAAGACTAAAATTTCTATTTCAAAAGCTAGGTTGGGGGATAGCAGCTGCAGCAGAAGCCCCCTCTCCCATTTTTTTTTTGTGTTTAAAAACTTTTGTTATAAAATCATAAATTAAATAACTTTCTCCCTTTCGAGAAAAGTTTATAAATTTTGTTTTGTAGATTTATAGGTTCTACTAATAAAATTACCCTTCAATAAGCGAAGGCTTAGTAGATTTTCTGGCCCTGTTGCTGGATAAACCCTTTAATAAGCAAAGGCCACACATTTGTTAATGGGCACAATTAGGTTCGAGTAGATCATGCGGTATAACTTGTAATGAATATATAATTTCTATAACAATGGTTTGACTATTCAGACTAAGCTAAGCCTTAAGGATTTCCTTGTCATTGTAGTAGGCTTATTGGCATCCATAATAGATTTCTCTAATAATACCTCCGCTTAAATTAACAAGCCTTTATCTATGTAATCTGCATTGGAACACTCATTTATTTGGATACATAGGGAGCAATACTTTCCAAGACTAATATACAAATACATTCGTCAATACAGGCATTGGAAGAAGTGGAGAAGAATTTTGGTGCAATGAAAGTTATGCTTTTAGGAGATGGGGAGGTTGAACCAAACGTTGATCAAATTATACAATTGACTGTAGAAATTTGTAAAGAGGATGTAGTTGCTCTTTTCTTTCACAAGTTATCAATACTTGGGTGGGAGGTGAGCGATTATGATACTGCCGTCTCATGTATTCAGCTTTTGTATGTGTTAACACACGATGACATTGTGCTTTTACTTAGGCAAGAAAAGATCTAGTCCAATGTTGGTCCATACTATTGAAGCAAAAGGTTGGATCAACTTACTGTTGTGTGCAATTCCTGGAGAACCATTCGGATTTACTAGACTTTCTGGTTGCAGGGTAGGTGAATTGGTATTCAATTTCTAATCACTAATTTATTATCTTATGCATGTTGGAAGACATCGGTTGTTACTTGATATAATTTTTATTGGTTACCTTCCCTCGCCTTCCATCAAAGTATAGAATTGTGTGTATCCTTGTTATCTATTACAACATGAACCTTCACCAAATTGTACTTATTGCCTACCTATAATTTACACCATGCACCTAATGCTGAATAGTTTTATGCAATTGCTACACTCACATTCAATTGTAGTTGATCATAGGACTAAGGCACTTTCTCAACCCAATCAGGATGAGGGATGACATAGATTCTTGGAGATTTAGGACTTATTGGTGCATGCATGCTCTTCTGTTAAGTTGCTGCATGCCAAGATGTCCTGAGGAGTGCATTTTCTTTCCCTTATGGCCAGACAACACCTTCTGTAAGTTACAAAAGTGGATGAGTTGATCTTGGCAGGCCAATGAGGGTCTCAATGGTAGGATATTTACCATTGGACGACTAGTTGTATGAATCTCTGCATATCAGTCTACATGTGCAAAAGGTCTTGTCATGATGTGAACGAGTCAAATTACTTCTCTCTGTCTTCTTGGGTAGCTCAAGGAATGAACTGTTAGCTTATGCATTTATAGCACAAGACTTGGTAAGTGAATATAGAAGATTGTGTTGTTAATGTTTTCCTGGTCAAGTAAGGCTTTGAGTTATGTGTATGGGTGAAAGAAGTTTGTGCAATATTATATTACCCGGATATGGCTATTCATGCATTCTTCCTTCTAGCATCTGTCTTCTTATGCTTCTTCGTCATGGTTAAATTCCAAGGAGTTGTTATATATGACTAGTTATTTGCGTGGTTCAAGAAGCTTACTTTCTGAATATGAACAGTTATGATAACAAGGAGATCGCCTTAAATTGTGGAAACATGTTGAGGGAATGCATCAAGTTCCCGACTCTTGCAAAGTAAGACATTTATGCTGCTTACCCTATATCTGGTCTATCATTTTGTAGATATCGGAATAACAATACCATACGATTGACATTAGAGGTTGATTGTGGCTGACATTTGTTCTGCAATCTAATTGCAACATATATCTGTTCCAATGACTACTGTAATACTTCCTAAGATGGCATGCAAAGGAACTTCCAAGCAGGGAGAATGCTTATTTATATTTGATTAATTATGTTCTGATTTAAAGGATATGTGAGATTATATATCTCCTGTAAGATTAATTCATAATGGTTGAATTAAGGATCTGCAGATTATTTTAATTATTCCTGAGTGTGGCTACCAAATTATGCACCTAACAATGAGGTTCGCATAAAAACTACTGTAAATGCAATAAGTTGACTGAAACTAGTGTAGTCAACCTCCCAGGTCTATATTGTAAGTTGTAGCCTCTGTAAGAAGTTTAGACAGCTGAAAGTGGTAGGCATTGTGCTTCTCACTGTTTTGAATACTCGTATCCGTTACTTGGGTGCAATTCATTGGGGGATATGGTGGGGTCTTCAAGTGTTGATTGTATCCTCAAACTGATGACCAAATATACAAGGGGATGCATGGTTGGGGATATGGGAAGGGCAATTTTCTTAATTTAGAAAATAGAGATGAAAGATCACAAATTGTATAAAAGTTTAAATTATT
>NC_037538.1:14157215-14175991 GCF_001531365.2 Cynara cardunculus var. scolymus | reverse complement strand
CATGGTCTTGTTTGCATGATGGCAAGTTCTTGTGTGAAAGAAACTGTATGGAAGACATTTACTATCAACTTGGAGGTTCCTATCTATCTTTTATCTTTTAGCTAAACTGAAACAAGAAAATGATGTGTGCTTAGCTTTGCAACAACCTTGTGTAAATATGATGGAAGTGAAATAAAATGTGATGACTGTTTGCTACCTTTGGTTCCATGCAATCTACTTACAAGCATGCTTCTCTTGACATATATATGGACAAACATTCTTTGCGTCCCGGGAGCATGCATTAGAATCATTATTTGCTATTAGTTGTTAAAAAAAGAGTTTCACCTTCATGGGTGTGGTTTCTTGGGTCTTCTAAGAAAAATGTTCTATTTACTCACGGTATGGTTGTGCTATTCGAACAGGAAGATTCCTTGACTTTTGCTGTCTCACATAGTTCTTTGTGTTTTTAGTAGAAATTCATTAATGTCTTTTCAGATATATGTTGGAGTCTCCGAGCTTTGAACTATTTTTCAAGTATGTGGAGCTTGCTAACTTCGATGTTGCTTCTGATGCATTTTCCACCTTTAAGGTCAGATCTTTGAGTCATAATTGTTGAAATGTTGGGCAGAAAAGGCAGGTACAACTTGTCTTCARGCTGTGTTGCATGCTGTCTCTAACATATTATCATACAAAATTGTATCAGGATCTGCTCACCAAACATCCAATTGCAGTATCTGAATTCTTAACTTCTCATTATGATGAGGTTTGCTTCTCACTTGTATAGGTTTATGATGGTTAATGAAGTTGTTTCATTTTAAATACCTTTTGATTTTCTTAAATGAGTGACAGCAAACAGAATTCCTAAAAACTTGGCTAGGTAATTGTGAAATATTTTCATAATCACCCTCGCTGCGTTGGAAATATCCCGAATCCTGACGTTTTTGGGATGAAATTACTTTAAACTGTCTTTAGTTTGTACCAAGAATTTCAATATCTTTGTTAATTCTTCTAGATATAACTATATTAAAAAGATAAGAGATAAAGAAAATATCAGCAGCTGCTGTCTTTAAAATTATGTTTTATGAGTAGTACTTTGGATGTGGAACTACCCAATGTGCATGCTTTTAAGCCCTTAATAGACTTGTGACCAGATTTTAGGAAGTGCTGGTAGTGTACAACCTTAATTAACATAGATCTTTTGTATATATTGTACGTAGAGATAATAACACTTTTTTTGGAATACTTTTATATTCTCGAAAGTAATTAGAAAACCTAACAGTAATGATTTGAAAATTAACTTCTTGAGAACATTTTATGATCAATACTAACTCATCAATACAAAAACTTAAAACGTAAAACAATTTTCTTAAAAGTAATTAGAAAACAATTTTTTTTAAAACGTAAAACAAATCTTTGGACCTGATTTATTCAATTAAAAAGTTCAAGGGCAAAATTAACTTTATATGATCTCTAAAATGGTTAAAATCATGAGTGACAAGTCCTTTTTCTATTGAAATATAAAGGCAATAAAAAATTACTCTCACTTTCATGAAAATTACAACACTTTCCTTCTTGAGATGTCCTGTGAAAATTGATCCTTTTTCTTTTTCGGAAACTTTTTATGTTAATATTACATATTCACCCATTATCATTGTAACAACTAGATCGATCCTGTTAATTTGGTCGAGGAGATTCCTAAACTTGGTGGAAGTAATGAACAGAAAGCTATGAGAAATAAAGACAATAACATGAAACAAAATGAGCATGCGATTAACGAAAATTATAAAAATAAAAAAGGATGATTGGTACAACGGTACAGTTATTTCAACATTATTGTGGTATTAAGGTGGTTATTATTAACATGTATTGCACTCAATATGTGGAATTACAGAAACATGATTTCACTATCAATTGTATACCATATTTTGTTTGAATAAATGAGTAGATATGCAAAAAGAACATCGATATTCGTCTATCTTTTTTTTATAATCATATGTTGTAGCCCATGTAAATACAAAAAAAAAAGTATTAAATTATACTAGTAAAAGGTATTATGCATCTATATTTTTATGATATTAAGGTACTATCTTCCCGCATTCACAGTTACAAAATTTATCCTGTAGCTAATTTTTATTCATTAACATCATTTCAGTTCTTTGAGCAGTATGAAAAACTGTTAACCTCTAGTAACTATGTAACAAGAAGACAATCCTTGAAGGTTGGTTACAAAAATTTTGTTTGATTTTTATTTTGTGTTCATCTGCTTGGGAAACAAACTGATGAATGGATCGTTGTGAATGGTAGCTTCTGTCCGAGTTTCTTTTGGAGCCTCCAAGCTCCCATATAATGAAACGTTACATTGCAGAAGTTCAGCACTTCAAAGTCATGATGACATTACTCAAGGTAATTAAATGCCTTTCTGGTTTATTACTAACATTCTTGGTATTGTATTGTTTGCATACAGGATGGTAGCGCGTAACGTGTATCCTTGGCTTCAAGGTTGTATTCACTTTATGGTTGGATGCATTTGTGTAAGAGGTCAATTGCAAGATATGAGATGATCTTCATCTTACTATGTGGGAGGGGGGCACACATATGTATATATGTATAAATACACACATATATTCTCACATATATCGATATACACATACATATCTACCTATATATACACATACGCGTGCGTATATATAGGTAGATATGTATGCACACACACACACATACACAAATATGCATGCGTGCATGTGTACTAGTATCTGTAGATATGTATGTGTGTGTGTGGATATATCTACATATGTATGCAAGTATTTGGACACACAAACACATGCATACTAGTATGTATGTATGTGTGTATGTATAAACATGTAATATATGGACGTGTGCTCATTTATGCATGTATGTATCTATACATATACGCACACATACATCCATATATATATGCACACACATACGTAGTAAGTGTGTGTACATATATAGATATACACACATAAATATAGATAAAAATACATACATGCACACACATGCATGCGTTCAGTACCATGGTGGATGGCGCCTGAGAATGAAATTAAGAAAGAAATGTGTGGCCCTAGAATACCAATGTTGAGTTGTCGCTGAATATACACACACAAATTGGAGAATGGATGTCAATCATGCCCAACTTGTTGCATATGAAGTCAATTTGAGGTTTTTGTAACAACTTGGTGGAGGTATGCTTGAGCTACAGAGTCCTAATGTGCATAAGCTTAACAGATGTAATTCTGAAAATGCAGTCAAGAACAAGATGACAGTCTCTGTCTTTATGCCTGGTTCTTTCATTGGAAACTTGATCAAGAACATACTTGCACGAACATAGCAGTATCCCTTGCTGAGAATGAGATTACATCTGAGCCTCCCTGGATGTGTAACCTTATATTGCCGTTGGATGAATTTCTTTAGGTGCTTGATGTCCTCATGATGACCTCATTTGAGGACACTCCCCATCAACGTACACTCCCTAAACATTTTTTTTTGCCATGTTGAGCCTATTATGTAGAATACCCACTGTTCTCCAAGATAACCTCAACTGTTGGAGTACTTGACTCATTGACTGAATGAACCAACTCAATCTCTAGGAGAATGCTTGAGAGCATACACAAACCATAAAACCATGTGGCTGATCCATAGAGACCTCCTCAAGAAAGGTACTTTTGGCATCCAGGTAACTAAAGTAAAGCAGATTCTGACCCATGGCATTTTGGCTAAATTAGAGAACATATCCTGATGGTCAGTTATATACCTGTGAGAACACCTTAGCAACAAGTCAGGCCTTATCCATAGGATGAAGCTTTACTATGAATTCCCACTTATGGCCTATAATCTTCCTTCCAAGAGAACGAGATGTCAAGACCCGTGCATCATATTTCTGCTAGGTATCTTTTTCTTCCTGCATAGCATAGCCTTGAGGCCCTGTTGTTAACAATCCTAAGAATGAGATAGTTATCTATAGCAGTAGTGGAATTACATGAATTCGGGGAGAGAGTAATGTAAGCAAGATAATCCTGGATTGAATAGATACCCTTGTGCATTGCATAATGGGTATGTGGGGAGCATGAGCTCAAATTGGATATTTGAGGAGCAAGGTGGTGGGATCTAAGTAGTGATATGTATAGTAATGAAGAAGACTGTGGAACTCAAGAGCCACCTGTATCATGCTGCAGAGGAGACTCAGGTTTTGGGTTGACTTGATTAAAATTTTGTGATTATAAGTCCAATGGAGCAGCTCCAATTGACTGATCCAAAGCAACCGGGACTAAGCTTGTAGAATAATGTACTAGTGAGAGCCATTGAGAAAGGAGAAGGCTCTATATGGTCAAAAATAACATCGACTGTAGTACTGTGTCGTCTGAGAGAGGGACAAAAAATAAAACTCGTTTTGAAATCTAGATTAACTTAGGAATGCACTTTGTGGATTTAGGATCCAGTTTAGTGTGACCCTATTGATGATAATGGACCAAGCAAACACATCCATTGATTTTGGCGGATACAGAAAATAATGGAAACATGCATTTGATGAGGTGTTGGCAGAAAAGTGGAATACGACCCATGATTTCTATGTTATTGATGAATTCGTTACATGGAATACTGGTTCCCTAGCATTTCTCAAAGCCAATAAATTGCACTATCATCTGTTTTTCCATTAACCTTAATTGGGTTGGAAGGTTCTTTAGTTAGGTTTTGTTCTTCCGATAATTTTCAAGTCCATTCTGAACCAACATTCTTTGTTGAGCGCAGTTGGTATTATTCAACTTAATTGGGATCTCGGCACGTGTGGAAAAGTTCATATTAAACCCTGAGACATCATTTTCATACCCGAGTGCTATCAAATCTGTCACCCTTGATGCAATAACTACGAACAGACACGAGGATGATCCAGCAGCAATGTATCTAAGCATGCCAGTGAAGAAGGGTATTGAAGCAAGTTGTGACAAACAACAGTAATGGTAGTAATAATACCGAACAACGATGCAGTAATAATGATACTTGTAACATGCAGGTGAAATATTTGACAATAATCATGAAATCGGACAGATACCTGCAAAATCACTCGAGATTTGTGTGTTCTTGGCGAACAACTTTTAATGAGCCAGAATTCAACCATAAAGTCAGATTAAATCAACATGTACTTTTGCAAATCTGAGCAGGTTATATTACAATATGCCATGAGTCAACCAGTTACTGAAAAAAATAATAAATGCAACCAATTCCAGTCAGCTGCTGAGATTCCTTAGCCATTGTTTGAAAACAGTGTTGGGTAAAATGCAAGAATGTTCGAAGAGAGACTAAGGGGATCAATGAGACCTAGGTTAGAACCAGGGTAAAACATCACATTGTAGAAGGGGAGCAGTGACTGTAGGTTCAAACAGACTTAGGAGTGACTGTGCTTTAGTTTGCAAATAGGGGAGTACAGGGCCATTAGGCAGAGGCAAAAACTGAGGAGGTGACTGTTTATAGTCTTTTTTGTTGTTTAGAATTGTTTTAGGTGGCAGCAGCCAGCAGCTGATAGGGGACATTGGCACTTGTGCCTTGAGCCTCATCGTATGCCTAAGTGAATATCTGAAAGCTATATTCTGTTCAACAGAGAACCCAATAATATGAAGAGTACAAAGGTGGGCCATGTGACAAGTTATATCTAAAGCTACCTAATCGTTATCCTAATTCAAACTTTGTTAACTTCATTTTTATAAATGATATTAAGTCTGACTTTTAGAGTATTAATCAATATGTTTACTAGGTTCTTCACTTGATTAGTCTCTTTTATCAGTCATCATCAATAATTATTAGTCTGCCTATGCTTGTTTTATCTTTATGGTGGTGCCCTGTACCATAAGCCTAGATACCTGACATAGCTTTCATAGTGCGTACAGTTCCGAAATTGGATGTAATAAAATTCTGCAAATTCTAAGTACATCTTGTGAGATATTAGCTAACATTTTAATTCAGCACCCAGAAATAACTAGTTGTGATATTATGAATACCAAATTTTTTAAATGAAGTGCATATATGTTCACTACTAATTTCCTTCAAACTTGTACCGTTGATAAGTTCAAGGTCTCTGTTTGTTATTGTTTCTGACAGGATACGAGCAAAAACATCCAGATCTCTGCATTTCATATTTTTAAGGTGCGGACTCTTTCCTCTGTCAAATAGAAGAAGCTGCTTCCCACATTTTCTCATCCAGTGGAAATGTGACAAGATCCAACTTTCGGTAGCAAGATTAAAATTGAAATTTGATGTCCTTTAGATTACATAATCTTCATTTGTGAATGTTTGTGAAATTTGATTGTCAGTAAAGTTGGCTTTCTGCTAGTACAGTTATATTTCAATGTCAAGTTGTTTTTGTAGAGTAGGTATTTATCATCCATAAAAGAAAGAAAAAGACTTGTGTAGTTCATGCTTTCTTCATTTTCTTCTCTGATGCAGATAAAGTTGGATATATACGAGATTCTTTCCATAATCAGGTTCATTTAGAAATTGCACCTCAAAGATTTTATAGGCTGAATCTTGGCTACTAGAAAGTTCATGCATCTATAATATAAAGAGAAACTGTCATCTTTTTTAAATGTTGCTCAACATGTAGTTGCCATCATGCTATAAATTTATCTATGAAGTTGTGATAAATATATCTTCATAAGGTGAATGTTGTATTTCCTTTTCGTGATCATAACCATTACTTCATCAGTTTCAATATGTGAATTAATCAACTTTTTGCTTGACTAAAGAACATACATGTAATCATTATTTTGCATTTCATTCACTTGGAAGAAGAGAGTTTGTAAGAGTTCATATTTCATTGGCTTGCAACGTTTTACGTGCAGATCTTTGTGGCTAACCCGAATAAACCTCGAGAAATAAAAGTCATATTAGCCAAGAATCATGAAAGGTTACTAGAATTGCTAAACAATCTATCCGCTGGAAAAGGTATGTTAGCTTAATATATGTTACTTGCAAGTCACTCGGAAGTTTTTATTTCGATTGTGAGTTCTTTGTGCATATGCTCATCTTTTCTTAACATGCATATTTTAGGTGGCGATGATGATCAATTTGAAGAGGAGAAGGAACTTATTATCAAAGAAATAGAAAGAGTATCTCAACTCCCAAATCTTGATTCTTAGGTAATATTTCCCTTGTGTTTCATTTATGTGTAAGAAGAATATTACAACTACCAAAGACTCATTGGTCTGGCAGTACTTGGGTTACTGGTAGAGACCAGCCTCCCTGAGGTTAAGAGTTCAAACTTCACCAAAGGTGAGGAGTGTGTGTGAGTTCTGCCATATATAAATATTAGAGTGAGTTACATTTTGCGTCCATGTGATTTGATGTTTTTAACAGATCCCATCCCTATTTTTCAAAATTAGTGAAACATGTCCCTGTGGTTGCATTTTTTAATGACTTGGGTCCCTATGGTTGCAGTTTTTTTAACGAGCTGGGTCCTTACGGTTGCAGTTTTTTAACGAACGGGGTCCATGAATAAATTAACGAGTTGGGTCCCTGTAGTTGCATTAGAGACTCAACTCGTCAAAAAAAAATGCAACCACATGGATTTAACTCGTTAAAATTTCAAAATAGGGACGGGACACGGTTAAAACACCAAACCCCCCAGGACGAAAAATGTAGTTCACTCTAAATATTATATACTTAACAAAAAGAATGTTGCAACCTTGAATTTCCATTTCCAATTTACAGTAAAACATAAGAAGGGCACATCAAAAAATCTTGAAAAATGTCAAAGTTTACAACCATCTTTTTTTAATTTCCTTGGAAGTTTGTTTATAACAGATTTGGTCCAGTTATTTCTCAATTGGTGTTGTATAGGGGTGTTTAGGAGAATACCCTTCTGATAGATTTTTTTTAATGCATGACCTTCGACAGATTTTGAGGCAATTTTGTTTTAGGAAGAGGGCATTCTTCTGTTAGCCAGATATGTTCTTACATTTGTCAGAAGGTCATGCATTTAAAAGCAACTCTGTTATGTACTTGTGTTTTGTTGTGGCTAGTTGGTAATAAACTGATGTAATTTTGAACCTATGCTGTCGAAATAGAAGCAAGCAACTATCTCACCTATCTGTACCTTGTGTTTTCAGATACAAAACCAGACTATCTTTGGTTGAAATAAACAGCCAAACGCTGCCTGCCTTAGGGTTTCTAATCTGATTATGTGTATCAAATATAAATCAACGGATATATATTTATTCGGCTTTCAGCTTGGTTCGATTTACTGTTTTGGAGAATTAAGTCTACAAGATGCTGATCTATATGTAAACCTCAAATATATGTAACTATGGTGCCTTGCCCCTAGTCAGTTTATTATTCTTTTTTTTCTTTTCCATAACCATGTCTTAAAGGAGCATTTAAAGTAGTTGATTTTGTTCTTGAATTTGTGTTTTGGTTATTTATATGGATTTCTGTTTTAATGCTGTTGTATTCAGCTGGGATGGTTTTCATTTGTGGCCATAAACAGACTTTGATTTACATGTGAATACATTTTAATTGTATTTTTGTGCAGGGTGATGTTGAGTACAGCAAGTGACTACTCTAGCATAGTTATATATATTTGTGGCTATTGGCTTTGACTTTTGAGGTCAAACAAATCATTTTTTTATTAACCTGGATATCCAACCCACTATGCGAGCCGACTAATCCCAGGGAGACCATCTGCTTTGCAGATAGCCAGAAGTCACCGCATTTGAACCTCCGTGGCCACAAGGGCATTTTTATTCCTCCTTGGATTTGAACCTGAGACCTCCTGGTACTTTTGACCTTTGGAGTCAAGCTCAAACCAATCAGACACCACCCTTGTGGTTCAAAGCATTTTTTATCATTCACAGGCAAAGATACAAATTTGAAATCAACAAATCCACAAGACTTGGAAGAAAAGAAGTGATGTTTATTCGAGTCTGCTTATACCGTTACATTTATACCTGCTATATTATATCTAATATGGTTGTCAGTGGTTTTGTTGAGGGGTGCACCTTCAAGGTGGATCAACCGATGTGTTTTTAACATAATTCTATTGTTCGAGAGATTTGGTTGATTTGGATGGACTTTTTCGGTTTTTTGGTTGACTTCAAGAGACTTATTTGGTTCTTTGGTTTATTTCAAGGGATTTTTTACCATTTTTTTTGTTGATGTACCTTGTGTTTTTTTAATATCCTAAAGTACCCTTCAAAGTTTAGTGGATGTATCTTTCGTACCTCATAAAAATCTACTATGAAAATAAGTTGAGCGGGAGCAAAGAACCTGCTCGAGACTTGATAGGTTCCAAATTGGTGACTTGTATTGATGAGCAACCCCATCAATTGCGAGACAGAAACAGAGTTTGATCGCCATTCTCGTGAGATGTCACTTTTTTATCTTTGCCATCTTCATCAAGTTCCATTTGGCTTGAATTTGTTTTCTTTTTGAAGCATATAAATTCATCTACGACAACTGAAACTCACAAACACGCATCATTTCTAATGGAAGACTGAGATATCAGATATTGCAACGATTTAAGTCCCATATCAACACTTACTTCTTCATTTTTATGTGATCATGTTGCTTCGACTTTTGACAGTTTAGAGATTCAAGCTTAAAAATCTGATTTTTTTTAAACCAATACAATTAAATCTGCAGGTAAAACGAATTTGTAGTTGATGAAAGAAATTTCATTTTAATACCAACTGTGATCAACTATAAAAGTTGAGGGCACAAATTGAAAAGTGAGTGATAGATGATGGACCATTAATGTCATTTACCCAAATCAATTTGGCTGCCACAAAACTAGCGTTTCTTCCATCACTCTCTAAACTTGTTTCTATCAGGAACGACTCGACTCTCTGGTAATAAAACCCTCCTCCACCACCATCGCCACCGCCACCGCCACCGCAACTTCCGYCAGGTGGATTCTCTATCTCATACACATTCACATACGCGATATCATCAGAAATGTATACTCACTTTCTTTCTATTTGCAGTTTATCGATCACTTGATACACATTGTAATCAGGGCTTTTGCTTTTCGCACCAGGTAACTAAGTTTTGGAGTTTAGTTGGAATAAATTTCTATTTTTACTTGGTTTTATTCGGATCGAGACATGCAAACTGTTTTTGCTTTTTCAATGCTGGTGATATTGCTGTTATTGGGGATTAATCGGTGACTGAGAGGATTGAAACTTTAAAGTTCTAACTTGATGAAGGATTTTGGGTGTCGAAAAGTACTTATTGGGGATTGAGGTGGGTATGTTATGCATTTCTTGGTTGAAGTGGGTACTTATTTGGTACTTTGAATTTGCTTATGTGTGTGGCTTTCAAATAGTTTGCAGATAGTTTTTTCCAATTCAACATCTTGAATCCTATACCTAACTTCCTTGCTCCACCATTGATCAGGACAATTGGGTTGTTTGACTACAGAAGTAAAAGTAAAACTACTTATTGGGGGAGGAAGTGATGTAAATTGTAAGGGAAAAATAATTATTTGGAATCGTTACTTTATGTAGGAGGATGTATCAGAAAATGGCGTATGCAGGATTGATGCCAACAAAACTGGGGTTAGAAGGTTCCTATGATCAGATTCACAGGCTTAGGACCACTACCTCTTGCATGAATGTGGACAATCTGAGGAAAGGTCATCTTCTGTTCCTTTCATCCATTATTTCGTCTATCCGTTATCTTAGGCTATAATATAATCTTATTATTAATAATATAAGCATATGTTCGTTTAAGTTAAATGGATTTTATTGGTATTCTTTTTCATCTTTCCAAAATAATGCACAAAGTCCATTTATACTAGTGAGTACCGACGATGTAACCAGATTACTAGTTGTATAGCAGAAGAGTGCTTGCTATCATACGATCTATTTTGTCAATCATTGCACTTAAATGAGTAATACCACTGTTCCATAAAATGGATGCTTCATGACTTTTGAGCTCTATTAGTTTGAAATGACAAGTTCAATCTTGATATGAACTCTAAAACTTTGTGAGAAATGTTTGAAACATGACATGAGCTTTATAACAAGGTGCTATAAATAGAAAAATGTAAGTTGAATTTAGAACAATCTTCCTATAGATTTTACATTGAGAGTAATATCTTTGTCCTGTTATTTTTTTTTTGGTAAAATTGAGAGATTAAGTTGCTTTTTCAAAGAATCATCACATTCAGCCTTTAAAGATGATGTGGCATTGATTAACAATTACATGTGTTTAATCGAGCAGAATGTCTACTTGGGAAAAAGAACAGGTATTGTCTGTCAAATTGGCTAAATTTTAGCACATTGTTAAATTGTTGGAATCATGAAAGTTAGGCTGTCCTTATTGGTAACTAACCCATGATTTTATTGGGTTTAGTAAAATTTTCAACAATTTACATCATATATACCACCAGGAACTGTTGGAAGATAATTAGAACATATAGGTTTAGATGATTAGAGGCAACTAAACATCATGCAGTGACTTGATCATAGTGAAAGTGTGAGGATAATCTAAGAATGTTTGGTGGAGAAATTAATCTTGGTAGCAGATTTGGATTTATAAATATATTATGGTATGCATGTGTTTTTATATATCATTCGATTAACCTTTGATTTAATATAGTTTTTGCATTTCATATGTTCTTATGTTCTAATATTGTTTTTGCATTCATATGTTCTTATGCTCTACAGATTTTGTTCGGGGAGGCAAGGCTCTGTCCATCAAGGGGCCTGTTAAAATTCCAACCAAGGTTCTGTCCATCAGATCTACGTTGTCCTGTGTTGAAGGTACTCATAGTTTGCATTCTTAATGGCTAATAGGGGAATGACCTTTTCGGCATTATCATAAGACAATCAATATGTAGATCAAGTGATTTCCATGCGTTATTTTTTTTTCCAGAGAAGACAGGGTTCAAGGACTTTTTGCACATTAATGATTTTGACAAGGGAACCATATTGAAGATTTTGGACCGAGCCAAAGAAGTCAAGGCATTGCTAAAATCAGGAGAGCGAACATATCTTCCATTTAAAGGGAAAACAATGGCTATGATATTTGCTAAGCCTTCCATGAGGACTCGGGTTTCCTTTGAAACTGGATTTTTCCTACTTGGTGGCCATGCTATATATTTGGGCCCCAAGGATATTGAAATGGGTAAGCGTGAAGAAACTCGTGATGTTGCTCGCGTTCTATCTCGCTACAATGATGTCATTATGGCTCGACTCTTTGCTCATCAGGTTAGTTGACAAATTGCATAGTCTTCTTATGACATGATCAATTGCCTGATTGACCTTTTTGTGTAAGTGTAACTTCATATTGCTCCTTTTTTTGTGCCGTAGGACCTTTTGGACCTGGCTAAATACGCAAGCATACCTGTAATCAATGGTCTTACAGATTATAATCATCCTTGCCAAATCATGGCTGATGCTCTCACAATAATTGAACACATTGGTCAAATCGAGGGAACCAAGGTACTTCCCTTGGGCTTAAAATAGGACTTATTTGACTTGTTCATTTTCTGTACTTTGATAGGGGTGATAGGGGTAGGTCAGGTCAGCATACATCTTCCCACCCCCACCCTTAAAAAAGAGAAAAAAAAAACCCCTGGATATACCGGGTTTGTGTGGTTTGGTTCATTTTCTGTATTTTGATATGATCATGGAAATCCAGGTAGTGTATGTTGGAGATGGAAACAACATCGTCCATTCTTGGCTGTTGCTGGCTTCTGTATTACCTTTCCATTTTGTATGTGCCTGCCCCAAAGGTTTTGAACCTGATGCAAAGACCGTTGAAAGAGCTCAACAAGCTGGAGTGGGGAAAATTGAGATCACTAATGATGTAAAAGAAGCTGTTAAAGGGGCAGATGTTGTGTATTCAGATGTTTGGGCCAGCATGGGCCAAAAGGAAGAAGCTGCATATCGCCGTCAAGTGTTTCAAGAATACCAGGTAACTACTGCTTGTGTCTCATGTAAATATGATAGTGTTTGATCTGTATGCCACTAGAAAGGATTCAAAGGGTCAACTGGATTCTTTTTTGGCATAAAATTATCATGTTGATTAGCATTTTCACTTTGATTACTGGAACAATCATGGAGCTGAATGACAAGGGGTATGTTTGACAAACTAGCTGAAAAGCTAGCTGTTAGCCGGTAAACTTTGCCATGTTTGGTAAAATCTAGCTAATTAGTTAGATGACAGTATAAAATGACATAAAAGGGGCATAATTGGAAGGAAGCCCTTGGAGAAGTAGCGTTTCAATAAGCTAGCTTATGGCTAACAAAACGAGGCTTTTTCATTAAGCTCATAAAATAAGGTAGCGCTTCATGTTCGTCTTTGAAATGTTAACTCCAGCAACCAACATGATGCAAGTCTCTGTATTTGTTTTGGCAGGTGGATGAAAAACTTATGAAGATAGCAGGACCTCAGGCTTACTTCATGCACTGTTTACCAGCAGAAAGGGGAGTGGAAGTTACTAACGAGGTTATTGAAGCTCCAAACTCTATCGTCTTTCCCCAGGCCGAGAACCGAATGCATGCACAAAATGCAATTATGCTACATTCACTCGGCCTTTAAACATCATGTGCTACTTATAGAGCTTTTCTATCTAAATTCCCATGGATTCTAGTTTATCATACGTTTGTAGTTTCTCCACAACTGGTTCTTGTAAGCTTTGTTGTCGGGTTGATCACTTTTAACTTTTGCGGTATTTAGATGAAAGATTGAACTCATCGTTTTCAGAGCAGGTTGAATGGGAATGGTTTCTTTACTCGTTGGGGTAAAAGAAAGGGTGCCTATATCTTATCCTTCCCAGACCCCACTTCCATTGGATTTGTTTAGTTTGGTTACTATCAAATATACGTGTGATGCATAACTCGATACAACATTGTAATCGAGTATTTATTTAATTTTATATAATTATTGCCATTACTATGGAAATTAAACCCTGCACTAACAATTGCATTTTAGGATGCTTTTGTTATTACATTTTCAAAGAATAGGAGGATTTACTTTTTGACAAACTTTGCTTTGAACTTATTGTTTCATGCAAGGAAATAAGATGCTCTCATCCCATTTAATCCAATTGGAATGTATCTGACTGAGGGGCCATTTACCAAACGCTTACTCGGATAAGTGAACACCAAGTCATTTTACCTTACCGGATGAATATGATAAGGATCAATAATCTTACCCGGTAAGAGCGAGACAAGGATCAAGAGTCTTACCCGGTAAGTGAAGGCGATGACTCTTACCACGGTAAACGCTTACCGGGTAAATTGTTGCATACGATACCGTTTTGGTGGACTAAAATCTTATCTGGTAAGTAAATGATAGCGTTAAATTTACCGGTAAGCACTTACCGGGTAAGTGTTTGGTAAAGGGCCCCTGACATTTTTCAAGTTATTTTCATTTTTGAGGCAACTCAACTTTTTAAACTTGTGGCTCAAGTGCACACTTTTACCTTATTGAAGTCGAAAGTTTACAAGTTACAGATTACTTTTGCTTTTTGACATGTTACGAAAAAAGAACGATACACCAAACTCAAACAACACTGTGTTAAGGAATCACGTCTACCTGTTATCACTGACTATTAATGACTCGGCAACTTTTTCTAACTTCTCCTTGACCTTCTGTAAGGACCTCAATGGCACCCATTCGTACCATTGATCGAGCAAATCGAGCAAAGAAAACATCGGGATTTTGTAATACTTCTGTCATTTGAGCCGATTGTTGGTTTGTGAGTAATGCTGCATCAGATACAAATAGACCTTTATGCTGGTTTAAAGACCGGAAGTAATCAGAATCAAATGTGAGGGAGCTATCGGGATCCATTTCGAGAGTAGTGGCTGGATTCTGAGGGTTCGGACATATTTTTCTCAATGTTTGTGCGTAAGTAGCGTTAAGAGAAGGATCAACGTCTCCTATTCCTGTAAAGTTGTAGAGTCTTCTCGCAACCAAGACACAACGTGAATTCCCGATTGTATGCGCCCCTAGTTATATACACAAATGTTTATTTAGACGACCATAAAAGCATTTAAAATGAAGTATACAAAATTGTACATACATACGTAAGTACGCACACACGTACACGTACAAATCTTAGAAAAATGAATACCTGAAAGTATTACAAGATCATCCATGTTTAACTCTTTGTTTCCAAATTGGGTCAAGAGAGTTGTAAAATTGGCGTTGGCCGATGGTAAATTGGCACCAACTTCCGCCGCCAACGAGACTTTTCCGTCTTCTCTTCCGGTAAAAACCGGCCACATTTCCGTTTTAAACTACAATTTATGGTAAGGATGAAAACCAACGAATACGAAAATAAAATACTCAATATCAAAAAACCACCCTTAAGAAAGTTTCAATCTGAAATTAGGGAAGGATGAGATTTGAGTGATAATCGTTATTCTCTTTGATCCAATATTGTTGGATTTGACATATAATTTACAAAAAGTTGCAATGGACATGTCTTACCTGGAAAGAAACGGCGTCTCTAGCTGCCAGTGCAACAATGTCAGCACAAGAAACAATTCCGGGACATTCAGTCTCCAAAGTCGTCTTTATCTCATCAATTATGTCGTACCCAGTAACAGATCTGTTAGGTCCGGCTGTCTTTTCAGTTGTCGTATTTTGAACAGGGTCCAACAGGATTGAACCATCACATCCCTGCAACAAGTGAAAAAAGTCAGAAACAGTAACAAAACAACTCTGTAGTGTATAATCTACACGAACGCAGTGATTGTGGATTCATAACTTAACACCTATTGTCCGGTAAAGCTCTTACCATTCATCTACTATGTATATGAAAATGTCGCTACAACGATTGAATTACGTACCCTGACAAAGCAATCATGGTAATGAAGCCTTAGAAGCTTGGCAGCCATAGCGGGATTTTCTTCAACTTTTTTCCATACGATATCTCGTACTGTATTTTCAACTGAAACCGAACCACATTTGTTGTCATAATACTTCATCTTCAACCCCCCACCACCCATGGACCCAACCACCAAAATGGAAAGAAACAAGAATTCAAATATGATTTTCTTCATGTTTTCCTTTTTGGGTTCTTTGACTTGATATCTTTTGACCCTTTATATACACATATCCATCTCTAACATCTTATATTTGTCACAATAATTATTTTAAAAATATGGAATAAAATGATTTAATTTGTATTATTTTATTAATATGGAATAAAATGATTGATTGGAAAAGTCAAAGTTTGACTTGAGAAAATTAAAAAATTAATATTATGATTTTGAGGTGATTTAATTTAATTAAAAAGTAAATAATATTTTTAAGATATATTTTATTTTTCATTTACAAAATTATACATCAAAAAGTATCTACAGGGGCCGTTTACCCAAATGCTTACCCGATAAGCGCTTACCAATAGGAGTCAACACTATAATTTATTTAGATGCGTAAGATTTTAGTACATCAAAACATATCGAATGCAATAATTTACTAGGTAAGCGCTTATCTGGATAAGAGTCGTCATCCTCACTTACCGAGTAAGACTCTCCATCCTTTTCATTGCTCTTACTCGGTAAGATTCTTGGCCCTTCTCATGTTCATCCGATGAGGAAATTTATGCGTTAAGCACTTGCCAAGTAAGTGTATCTCACCTGAAAATTGGTATAAAAAGTAGAGGTGTTAAAACCAGTCGAATGGTGTCAAATTAAACCGTTCTTGATGGTTTGAACGATCACACAGTCTGGTATAAAAAGTAGAGGTGTTAAAATCAGTCCGATTTGCGATTTAAACATTTCTATGAATAGTGTGACTGAACTGAACGTTTAAGATACATAAGTTTGTTATATTTAGTTTAATGTTGTAGGCTTAACTTTATGCCTGATTAAAAAAAGTCCACTTAGAAATCTGTCAAAAATCAAAATCCAAAACTCAGAATTATCATTTGATTTGCTCAATGTTTGTCTAAAATTTCAGCTATTGTGGTTGTCAACTTGCTCAATGTTTTTTTTTTAATTTTAAGATAAATGTTCTCTTTTATAATTCGGATAAATATTTTATTAATAATGTTATATTGGTAGAAATTTCATTTTGAAGAAAGATGTTATATTTTCTATAAAAAAAATAAATTAAAGCCGATAATATGTCTAAACCGTATAAACTTTTCAGACCAGGTTGTTAGGTCGTCTTTTTGTGATCTAGTTTAACTGGTTTGCTCACTTGACGTCAAACTGCTCGGTTTAAAAAATTTCCAAAACCGTCATTATGGTTTGTAGGATTAAACCTTCCAAACCAGTCCACAAACACCTCTAATAAAAATATAAAGATAATTCGAAATTTTTTCACGTCTCAAAATGTGACAAAAAACTGTTTACGCAAACACCCTCGATAATATTCAAATCATAAACATTTAAATAGAACGTATTTTGATCATTCTAACGACTTGATCATTATAATATAATTATAATTGTTTGATTAATCTTCTTTTTATAACTCGCTAAATCGTGAGATCTTTAAGAACCAATGTATCACCATGTGTTTGTTTTACATGTACTCAATTCACAATGTGAATCTTTTTGGTGTGTTTGTGAAACAAAAAATACATGTAAAAAGTTTTATATAGTGAACCGAATACATATGAAGCAAACATCTTGTAAAACAAATATATGTTAATCAATACATTAAATACTGTACTTAAATATAAATATAAATTTTATAAATTGTGGGAACTTCTATTTATGATTTTAATCTGACATAACTTATTTGATAAATACATCTTTATTATTATTATTTTGATTAATCTGGATATCCAACCCGTTATGCGAGCCGACTAATCTCAGGACGACCACCTGCTTTGCAGATAGCCTGGAGTCACCGCATTTGAACCTCCATGGCCACAAGGGGATTTTTATTCCTCCTTGGATTTGAACCTGAGACCTCCTAGTATTTTTGACCTTTGAAGCCAAGCTCAAATCAATCAGACACCACCTTTTATTTTAGTCAGTATTATCTGACTCTAATCTAATATCATATTAAAGAGGAATTCCAGTAATTGGCACGACTCCTTAATTTATTTGGTGTTCCTTTGCCCATTATTCAAGGAAGTTTCGTATCAATTCTATCACAATGCAATTCATTTTGTTATGGGCTACTTTAAATTCCATGTTATCTACACATTATTAAATAGTAAGGGGTCGTTTATCAGATGTTTATCTGGGTAAGTATTTACCAAATTACATTATTTTAAAGTATGAATATAATAAGGACCAAGAATCTTACCCAGTAAGTGGGAGACAAGGACCAAGAGTCTTACCCGGTAAATGAAGACGACGACTCTTACCATGGTAAGCGCTTACCTATGTTGTATTGAAGGGATATCTATATAATCCGATCGATTGCGTAAAGCCCACGGTAGCAGCGGAACCGGGTAGAAGTTTTGTATAAATGTATCACCATGCTTTTAAGTATTAGTTCGTTTTTCCGTTCTATCCTATTTGATCATTGATATTCAAACTTATTTGATTGAATTGACTTGTTCAATCTCGACGATTGAATATAAATAGGCTATTATGAGTCTGTAAATTGTTGCATACGATATCGTTTTGGTGGACTAAAGTTTTACCCGGTAAGTAAATGGAAGTGTTAAATTTTACCGATAAACGCTTTCCGGGTAAGTGTTTGGTAAACGGCCCCTAATGCCAGCAGTGTTGTGACGAATAATGTTCTTTCTAATGTCAAATATAATACAAATATATATATATATATATATATATATATAGGTTTTCATTTGAACGCTCCTCTATATATATATATATATATATATATATATATATATATATATATAT
>NC_037538.1:14149068-14156842 GCF_001531365.2 Cynara cardunculus var. scolymus | reverse complement strand
GCCGGAGAGAGAAGAGAGGAGAGAGGAGGGTTTTAAAATACCAAAAATATCCTTGCATTAAGATTTTAATTTAAAATTACCAAATTTATAAATTTCCTAATTTATCTATTGATTTGTGGTTAATATTGGTTCTCACAGTTAACACAAACAACTCAGTTCTCCCTTGAATAGGCCCATATATATATATATATATATATATATATATATATATAGTTTTAATTTATATCTCGTCAAAATCAATCTATCTATAATACTGATATAGATGCACCAGGACCTTCAAAAATATTGGAATACTCTAGATGCCACCTCATATTTACCGACACCATGAAGGATTGGAAGGTTAAATTAGATAAGATGGGTACGAAAGAGGTACAATCGAAAGTCTTACTCTAAATCTGAACTAAGATAAATTTAGGGTTGGTTTGTTTTTTCAAAATTACTTCTTAATACTTCTGGAGTGTGATTCATTCAGACGTGTAGGTATTAAGAGTCGTTGTTTTGTTTCTAAAATAAGAGCTTAAAAGTTCTAAATGTTCTCTGAAATTTTAAATGGTAAACGAATCCCTTAATACCTTTTAATCCTAATCTGCCCTCTAGTAAATAGTTCATATTTTGGAGGCTGAAAGAGATTTGTTAGCAAAAACTATTTATCTTTTATACTTTTATAAAAAAAAAACTATTTATCTTTTATATTTTTGCATTAGTTTGACCGATTTAGATTTTAGACTTCAGACGTAAAAACAAACAATCTTACTGATCCATATTTCATGCTTCAGGACCATCTCTTATAAATCAGAAGTGAAATCAGACTTCAGACTTCAGCATCTTTTAAAAACCAAACGCCACCTTAGTTAATTTTAATGAATCTTGTCCATTTCTAAAATGACTCATTTTCATGATGTATCGATCAGATAATTAGTTTAGAGAAATTGACTAAACTAGCTATTTTAGACGAGTTTTTTTCACTTTTTAGCCCATTTTCTCGTATGAATCAAAATAGTCAAGATTTTGCAAGTGCTTATTTTGCACCTTATGAAATGTACTTCTTATTAATAAAATACGATTATGGTAGTCATTTTGCAAGGACCGAAATTTTACCCACATTACAACAAAATTGAGTTTATAGGACGTCTAGGATGTTTAAACGTTCTAATAGAGTGTTTTATAAGACTTAATTTCATAGAACTAAAAGATAAAACATCCTATTTAAAAGTATTACAATACGTTTATAGAACGTTTTTAAGCATTCTAACAAGTTTTTTAGGACCATTTTAAAATGAAGTGTCGTATTAGCCATTTTATAGGACGCTTTTTGAAAAAGAATCCTATAAACATAAGTGTCCTATAAAAGATATGTTTATCGGACACTTCTCAAAAGCATCTTATAAAATAGCGAAACCCACGCTTCAATTTAAAAGCGTCTGTTACGACGCCCAGAAATGTCCTATAAACTTATTGTAACACTTTTAGATATGACATTTCATTTTTTGGTCCTATAAAATTGAGTCATATAGGGCATTGCTATTAGGACGCTTAAACATTTTTGACGTCCTACAAACTCAATTTTATTGTAGTGCGGGTAAGGAGACATATATGGCATACATATAAAAAAAAAGAGGCATATATAACTAGGGGTGTATAAAAAACCGTCAAACTGCTCAACCTACCAAACCCAACCCACTAACAACTCAATTAAACTTAACCGACAGTGAAAAACCGTAGGGAAATTTCCTACAGATCACCGATGGCCACATGAATTACAAAAATATATTTTTAAATTCATTGGTAATCCGTCGATGATTTGTGAAGGATCACCGATGTCCACGTGGATTTCCATTTTAAATAAAAATATTTTAAAATCCATTGGTGATTTGCTACGGAACACGGACGGCCACATGGAGTTCCATTTAAAATAGCTAATACGACACATTGTTTGAAAAACGTTTTAAATAACTCGTTGAAATGTCCAAAAACATCCTATAAGCCTATTGTAACATTTTTAGATAAGTCACTTTATAGTTTGGTCCTATAAATAAATGAGTTTATAGGACATTTCAATTTCAAATATGTTTTATAAAATAGCTAATACAAGAATTTGTTTAAAAAACGTTTTAAAAAACTTGTTGAAACAACCAAAAGCGTCCTATAAACAAATTGTAACATTTTTAGATACAACGTTTTATAGTTTAGTCCTATAAACTTAAGTCTTATAAAATATTTCATTGGCCAATTTTATGCAACTGCTAACCTGCCCCAACCCGCAAGGGCTCGGCTGAGATTTTTCCAAACCACCATAATTGAGTTGCAATTTGTGCAAAGTAGAAACTTGCTTTGAATTCACTTTCACATTTTTGGGCACTTTTATAATCTTTGGAACTCGTGTGCTAGGGAAGAAAGCTTGATGTCGTCTAAGGTTCGGATTAAGATCACAGTTTTCATTTATTGATATCATTTCGAGATCGTTACATGTTATCTTTCTTGTCCAATCTGTGGACGTGCTGAAAGAAAAACGATAAATAAAAGTGAAAAAGAAAACGATACAACATTAAAGAATTACTTCTAATTATCGTCAATGAACATTAACGGCTCGACAATTTTTCCTGACTTCTCCTTGACCATCAGTAAGGACTTCAATAGCGCCCATTCGCACCATGGACCGAGCAAACTTAGCAAAGAAAACCATAGGGTTTTCTAAAGATTTTACCACCATAGCCGATTCTTGGTTTGTGAGTAAAGCTGCATCCGATACAAACAAACCCTTATGTTTGTTTAAAGACCTGAAGTAATCAGAATCGAAGGAGAGAGCACTATTAGGATCCATTTCAAGAGCAGTGGTTGGATTCTGAGGGTTTGGACATATTTTTCTCAGTGTTTGTGCATAAGTCGCGTCAAGAGAAGGATCAGCGTCTCCTATTCCTGTAAAGTTGTAGAGCCTTCTTGCGACCAGGACACAACGTGAGAACCCAATTGTATGAGCCCCTAGTTGGATACATGGAAGTTCATTAATTTACATAAAAATAGATTAAAAAGATGTATATACATGCATGCATGTACTTTCATACATATATACACACACACATATATGTATATATATATATATAAATAAGGTTGTATATATACCTGAAAGTGTTACAAGATCAATAAGGTTAAGGCCTTTGACTCCAAATTGGGTCAAGAGAGTTGTGAAATTGGCATTTCCAGATGGTAAATTCGGACGAACTTCCGCCTCCAACGAGATGTTTCCATCTTTTCTGCCGGTGAAAACTGGCCACATGTCCATTTGAAACTGCGATTTTCCAATAAGGATGAAAACCGTCAAATTTTTAGTTGTTTGTAAGACAATATTGTTTTTAGAAACACTGGGATTTTCCCGACTGTATTTCAGTGCTCGATAAATTAATAGAAGTACGTATAAATTGATTCAGACACTCAGTTAAAAACTAACACATCCAGAATAATGAAACTCTCCCATGTCTATTCATCCCCATAATGGACTATGTGATATTGTCCAAATAAAAATAACACATCTTCTATTTTATATTTTAAAGATTCATTAATTTCCAAATTTATATATTTTTAAATTAACATTTTTCATAAGACCATGGTCAGGTCAGTGTAGTTTTCTATAACCTTTCAGTGTCGTCTTGGTAAAAGTTATTTCAGGTATCTGATAGTTAATAATCAAAATACATTCTATGAAGTTCTTTTATGTTCATATTTATTGTAAAGATGAACTTATTTTTCTCAATTACTGTAACGAACTACCAAATTTTCCTCTATACATTCTGTATTTAGACTAAATTGGAATTAAAACATATTTTGTTTGCATTTTGATGCATTTTGCTATTAATCAAATTCGCCATATTAAAAGCTATTCAACAGATCTTATGTCGTATTTTTTAAGCACGAGAAGTATAAGATTAGAATTAGGGGTGCTCACGGCCCGGGTTGATCGGTTTGGAGCCGTTTTAGTAACCCAACCCAATGTTGGCGGTTTGAAAATTTTCAACCCAACCCAACCCAAACAAAAGTTCAACCCAACCCAACCCAACCCGTTCGGGTTGGTCGGGTTGATCGGGTTGTGTTTAAACAATGTAAAATCACATAAAAATAAAGGAAACTTTCCTTTGAAATACGGCCGACTATTCAAGATAATATGCAAGTTCATCAAATATTTAGATATTACGATAAAAATATTCAAACCAAATGATAATACATCAATCAACAACAATAGTTTTAGACGTTTCCAACCCCGATGCTTTCGCTTTCTTAACGTTGAGGTTGGTCATGTCATGATTGTCATCTATAATTCAAAGCTAAAGTTAAGGTCGGGTTCATCGGGTTGGTCGGGTTTTTTTGGGCCTGACCCGATGTCAACCCAATAAGGTCGGGTTGGCTAATTTTTTTATCGATCATGCATCGGGTTACCTCGGGTTGGGTGTTTTTTTAAAAATTCGGGTTGGGTTGGTCGGGTTCATTGGGTTCATCGGGTTTTTGAGCACCCCTAATTAGAATGATGATCATCTATGTATTTGATACTGTAATGTTTGATTTCACATATAATTTAAAATGATACAGTTAATGTATCTTACTTGGAAGGAAACAGCATCCCTAGCTGCCAATGCAAGAATGTCAGCACAAGAAACAATTCCAGGACAACTGGCCTCTAATGTTGTTTTTATTTCATCAATAACATCATATCCAGAAACAGATCTGTTAGGTCCTGCAGTCTTTTCTGCAGTCTTATTTTGCGCGGGATCTAACAGAATCGAAGCGTCACACCCCTGCAATTGTGAACAAGTTAGGAGAACAGAGAACAACTTTTGAAGTGGGATCATAATTTTGAACGAGTGAGCATAAGGGTGCTTTGTCAATCCAATTTGAACCCATTTGGGGTATGACTGGACTAGGATCTAATAGAATCTTTGAACCCAGTGATTCTGGGTTCAAAGCTTAACACCATAACTAAGTTGGGTGAAATTTCTATTATTCCTCTATTGACTATTTGACGTATCTCTAGTAATTAACTGAACAATATAAAGAAAACGCTGATGAAGTACTTACCCTAACAAAGCAATCATGATAGTGAAGCCTTAGAAGCTTGGCCGCCAGGGCAGGACTTTCAGCAACTTTGCTCCATACAATCTCTTTTATTGTATTTTCAACCACAACCGAACCACACTGTTTCTTATAATAGTTCATCTTCAACCCCTCATCTTCCTTATCACCATCATGACCACGACCACGACCATGATCACGTCCACGAGCACGACCATGGCCATGATCATGTCCACGAGCACGACCATGATCATGACCACCCATACATCCAACCACCAAAACAGAAGCAAACAAGAATCCAATAATACTTATCTTCATTTTTCTTTTTTTTTTTGGGTTGTTTCACTTGATGCCTTTGAGTTTGAAACCACATCTAACTCAAACCCTTTATATAGACATGCCCATGTCAAATAATGAGATTTAATTCAACTCATACCACTTAAACCTTTTGACCTAAATAATTATGGATTCAAGTATGCGTAAATTTTCTATAGATTTTTTTTTGATAACCTGGATATCCAACCCGCTATGCGAGTCAACTAATCTCAGGACTACCACCTGCTTTGCAGGTAGCCCGGAGTCATTGCATTTGAACATCCGTGGCTACAAAGAGATTTTTATTTCTCCTTGGATTTGAACCTGAGACCTCTTGATACTTTTGACCTTTGAAGTCAAGCTCAAACCAATCAGACACCACTTTTGTGATTAATTTTCTATAGATTTATAACCTATGTGGATGTACATTTCCATGTAGTCATTAATATAACCGTTTTTAAAGTGGTCAAGGTGAAACTACTTCATTTTTAAGATTAAAATAATCAGATTTAAAAAAATATCATGTTAGTAATTATAAAAAAATTAATTATTAAAAATAAATATAAAATTATTTAATTATCCATAATTCTAATTAAATAATTAATTACAACAATAAATTTGAAAACCTACACTTGAATCAACCTATTGTCCATTAAATTCTTGATCCAAATAATATGGATTTAATTTTTCTTAATAAACAAAAACGTGGTTGTCAAATCATGGAATATATATTTTAATTATTCTATTAACATGGGATAAAATGATTGATTTAAAAAGTCAACCAATTAGTATGAGTACAAAGTTTGATTCAAAGTATAATTTAATTTAGGGGAAGGGAAAATGTATCTTTAATTCATCCTATTTTATCAGATTCGGGTTTCAGATTCAAGTGGTAGTTTCAGGGTCTTTAGTTTTTCAGATTTTATTCGAATCAAACGATTTGTGGCTGTCGAGAACGGAATTATATAAAACTAATTTTGTGTTTGAATTCTTAATGTGTATCCGGCTGTCCCGTTTGAAGTTTAAGTTGTTTATAAATATGTAGGACCTACGTAACTTATTAGTAGAATTAGGATATGGTTTTTCGTCATTTAAGTAATAACCGATTTGCGCATTCCTTAGGCACGTGAGCAAGTCGAACTTTATCGTGAATCTCGTTTGATCGTGTTTTACTTCTCTATTCCGCCTAAGGTACAGATTTCATTTTCTTTGACCCTTGGACAACTAGTTGTTGTAGTTGACCCTTCATAACCTGGTTCACCACATTGTGATTAATCGTTTAAAAGTGGTCAACAAATTATGTGTGTGTGTGTGTGTGTATATATATATATATATATATATATATAAAAACTCTTGAATCATTATTGTGAACACTTGAGTTTAGTCTGTTGAATTGTATGTTTCGATCTTTCAAGTTTGTTAAATTGATTCTCATATTTTGAAGTAGTTTTGAATTTTATGAAATACTTTGAAGCTTGACTTTTTTTGAACGTCATCCGGATAAGTAACATATGTTTAGTTTTCGTTGTTTTCAACATCACCCAATTAATGGGCACATTATTTGGGATGCCTTCTATGACGGCTTTGTAGTCATGACGTCATGTAGGTGAACTTGGTCTACAAAGTTAGGTTCAATATTGGCTTACGTGAACCCACCTTGTGGACTATGCCGATCTTATTGGCTCCAGACGGATGGATTGATCTTAGGATTACCCACCATGTGACTGTGGTTAAATTCACGGGGGACTAGGATTCTGTGCCTGCACGCCGACCCGATAGTTCGTGTGGTTTGGCCACCCACGAACATTACAAGAATTGATGGATTTTTGTTTTTATTATGTTTGAAATGAGAATTGTGAAACATTTTGATTTTCTATGAATTCAGTTTAATTGAATTGTAAGTCTTCCGATTTATTATCGATGTTATCTATTATTATTTCAAGTTTATATTATAATCTGTTCACTGAGTCACGTGCTCAGCTGTGTTCTTGTTTTCTAACATGACAGGTTCTAAATGATACTCATAGAAACATGACTTGAGATTGAGCATTTGACTTTTGAAGTTTGTAAACTCTTTTGTAGATGTTAATATTCTAAGCTTATAAGTAGTTGTTAAAATGTAATATTTTGGGTGGTAAAACATGCTTTAAAAGTTAATCTACGTTTGGAGTTTATTAGTAGCTTTGTAATTTTTGTGTCTTTGAATTAAGTCTCGTTAGTAACACTGTCCGTTCCAGACCACAAGGACGGGGGATGTTACAATAATTATTAATAAATGTTAATAAAAATTAAGTATTACTAATATTGATTAATAGTAATTAATAGTAACTGAAAATTATTAATTAATTTAATTATACATTGTACATTAATATCAATCATCAATCATAGAGTTATTATTAAT
>NC_037538.1:14138583-14147878 GCF_001531365.2 Cynara cardunculus var. scolymus | reverse complement strand
TTTAAGTAATATGCATCAATGTACAGTACTTCATGCATAAAAAATAGTTTTTAAGAATTTTTGTCAAATGTTTTATAATATAGTATAGATATGAGTATACATCATTTTTGGAACAACAGATACAATATCAGATACCCATATACTTTCTGAACATAAATACATACTGATACCAAGTATCAAAATCAACTGATCACACGTACTTGAAAATTGTATTAAAAACCATTTTAAAATTGTGTTGATAATCAATATGAATGTTACTAGATGACATAGCGGTATGATCAGTCTGTCACATATGAACCTACTGAGTAGCAAGTATAATGACTGTAGTATGTACCTGTAATATCTGAACATACCAAGTACAAATATCACCTAAAGAAACATGTATTATTATATGCAATTTGCAGTACTGCACCTATTACTACATACTCGATATATAATCCCCCATACGTACCAAAATATTTTCAAGCGTAACGTACTTCCATCAAATATTTAGCATGCATTTAAAGCTATAAATATAACATCCTTTCACAATTCTGAAAACATTAAAACATATATGAACATAATGTTTAAGATTTGAAATACAATAATAGCTTTAAAAATATTGTATCATTTATGAAAAATAACTAAAAACATTAAATAAATACTATTGTATATATCTCAAGGGTTGTTTACCAAACACTTAACCAGTAAAATTTAACATTATCAATTACTTACCTGGTAAGATTTTAGTCCACCTTAACTTGGTTTGTCACTCTTTAAACAATTTTATGATTTTATATGATTGAATGATATGAAGTCATAAGCATGTCTATATTGAGATTAGAAGCATGAAACGGAGAAAATTGGTGTGTCACCCCTGTTGCCTGGAGCATGACCGATTCATATATGAACTCGTATGATTTTCACATGAACTAATTAACAGGTTCACATATGAATATATGGTTTATATGTGAATCACATAGGTTCACATATGAATTCGTTTGTTGTCTATTTGTAAAAGTTATGAAACTACACCTTCATCTTTTGCAAACACATACGAGAAATTATTTGGTTCTTCATGGTGAAAGATGCAAATGTTGACCAGATGAACGGTTATGATATATTACCTTTTTACTTCTAAAATATTTACTACTTTCCAACTAAACTTTTCCACATGTATATAGACACACACACACACACATATAATAGAAGAGTACTCGCACAATGCAACGAGATACATCTTGATTTTAATGTTTCGTTTTATGTTTTTGGTCTATTGATGTTATAATGCGATTTTATGTGGTTTTGAGAAAAAGAAAATGTTTTTATTTTTGAATGAAATATAAATTTGAAGATATTATAAAATTTTGAAAAAAATTATCGATATTAATAACAAATTAATTATTTAAAACACTACAATAAAATCGGGTTTATAGGACAATCCCAATTTCTAAGCATCTTAATAGACCTCTTTATAAGACCAAAAAAATAAAGTGTCATATCTAAAGTCGTTGTAATAAGTTTATGTGACTTTTTTTGACGTCGTGGTAAGTTTTTTAGGACACTTTTAATATAAAGTGTCTCATTAACAACTTTATAGGACACTATTTGAAAAATTGTCCTATAAAAACAAATGTCCTATACAAATTGTTAAGACACCAAAAAGTTTGTATTAAAGATGTCCTAAAAAACTTGTTAAGACACCCAAAAGTTTGTATTAAATATATCCTAAAAAATTTGTTAAGACACCCAAAAGCGTTATTGATAAGTGTTAATTTATTAACTTTATTACATCATTTTCTTAATCATTTTCACTTGTTTTATTTGCCCATAATGTTTCAATTGAGTCTTTTTATGTCATTTTCATATATTAGTGGTAATATAACATATCTAATGTTAATTCTCTGTTTATGCAGATTTTTGATATTTTTGGGCCAAATCCTACAGCAGTCCTGTAGGAGCAGAAGTGGCAGAATCATGTAGTACCTGTCTGTGAGCTGCACCTTTGTCTGGGCCGAGAATTCTTGGGCTGCTCCCTTGAAGCTGCTGGGTCAACGACCTTGTGCCCGATCAAAGCCCATTTTTGAAGCTCCTTTTGTCTTATTAGGTGACTCCCATTGTGCAAATTCCCTTAGCCTATAAATAGAGGCTTAAGACTTTGTTTAAAAACATTTTTTACTTAACTTCTTATTTGTTTATTCTCAAATCTTTGAGTTATAAACATTTGCTCTCTAGATTATTGCTTTCGATATTTAAGCTTTCGGTTTTCTTGCTCCCAATCAAGAACCGATTTTTGTGAAGTAAATTTGTGGCTACATTCTCAAGTTTTAATTCAAGTGCTCGTATTTAAATCTTCATCTCATTTCTGTTTTAATTTCCAAGTTACGTTACATTTTCTGACTTTCGTTGCAAGTTACGAATTAGTTGATCGTTGTTGCTTTACATTGGATTTCATCCTTTGTGGCTCATGACTAATTTACGTAGACTAAATAATCTGTTCTTAAGAGTTTGCAAGTAACCTTTTCGGTCTTTGTAACGAAACTTGTGTTGCAAGTTTTGTTACTTGTCTTGCAAGCTTCCTCAAAGTCAAACTTCTCTTCTTTCCATGTTTTCATTTGTCACATCTTCATCCGATCAAGTACTTATGTTATATCATGTCTTAGATTAATTTTAATTAATAGTATTTAGTTATTAGTAATTTAATTTCAGTCTTTTACATTTCAGTCATTTACATTTCAATCTTTTATATTTCAGTCTTTACTTTTCTGCAATTTACTTTACTGCAATTTACTTTTCTGTAATTTAATTTTCAGAAATTTACTTTCAGTCATTTATATTTTTGTCATTTAATTTCCAGTACTTTAAATTCCAGTATTTTAATATCTTGTAATTTACTTTCTGCAATTTACTTTTCCGTATCAGTTATTTATTTTTCAGTCCTTACATCCTTCGAGAGAAGAAACCGAGCGATGATGGGCTAAAAACGCCTTAGTTTGGGGTGTAATGGGAAATTAAGACCAAAGCCGATGTGAAAGTACAAAGGTGTCTTATTAGCATTATAGTTTACTATTTGTTTCAGGTGCTTAATATTTCATTTGATGATTACATTAAAATTAATTGACAACTAATTTTGTGTATAAAAATGTATTGACTTTCAAAATCTGAGGTAATAAGAGAAGACTATAAATAACTTTAGTATCTGACAAATGCTATACTCATACGGTGTAGGATGGTAACACTGTGTTGTGCTATGATTCACGACGTCTAACATAAATGATATCGTATCGATAGCACGTTGACCGGTGTGTGCTCTTGGGAGGCCGTCTGACCCGATAGTTGATATTGTCATAGTTATATAAAATCATTTATTGATTGTAGATAATTATGACAGGAATGCTATGTCACCTTTTTGCTGAATCATTTGTTTAATGTCTTAATCAACTGTTGCACCCTGTGCTTCTTTTTAAGACTGATATTTTCTTAGTTGTTAATCAAATCATCCAATTTTAGATAAATCAAATCCTTCGATTCGTCATCTGAAATTAGTTTTTATAAATTGGACTTTTGAAGAACTTCACAAGCTATCTCTATGGGAACGGTATCTGGTACTTATATCATTATTACTTGTTACGAGACGACAGTAGTTCAAGGTATATACTTGCGTCGAGTTCTATTTTTTGTGTTGAAATCTAAGGTTGAATAAACCGACGAGCATTTATATAAACTTATTGCAACACCTTTAGATATGACGCTTTATATTTTGGTCCTATAAATTAAGTCCTATAAAGCGGTTTGTTGGGACGCTTAGAGATTGGGGGTGTCTTATAAACCCAATTTTGTTGTAGTGAAAGTTCTCATTTTTGTGTAATTTCTATCATTCAATTTTTTATTATCATTTGATTGAAGTTTAATAACGAACTAATTTATTTTTGGTTTAATATAATAATTTTTTTAAGATAATAATTAAGGTGACGTTTGTTTTTTAAGATGTGCTGAAGTCTGAAGTCTGATTTCACTTCTGAGTTTTAAGAGGTGGTACTGAAGTCTGAAATCTTAATCAGTCAGACTGTTTGTTTTTACGTCTGAAATTTGAATCAATCATAATAGTTATAGCAATGTTCTGTTTCAACATGGATTTGTATTTCTTTCTTTCAAGGTTTTAGTCAAATAACTAAAAAAATCAGAGTTTTCCTTATGGTGGGTGAAGTTGAAATCAGTTGTATTATGGAATCTGAATCTAATCCGTCGATTACAATTTCATCATGAGATTCGTAGAAGAGGAGATTGGGATATAGCAGGAGATGGTGATCTTCTTCGTCACCTTCAGATTTTGATTATGTATTGTGTTGGTCATAAGGAGAATCGTGGAACATTGTAAGACGGGCCACCAACGAGAAAGAATTGATTTAAGAGGTATTAAGTGATAGGTTTATCACTTAAAAATTCAGAGGAAGGAAACATCGTTTAAGCTCTTATTTTGAAGAAAAAAAAACAAACGATCTGAAAATGGAAATCTCTAAACGATTCAGACTTAAGAGGTTAGAACTCAATTATCATCTTAATTGTATTTTAATTTTTTTATATTTGATTATGTTTATCTGTAATTAGTTACACGATTTAAATGTAGCTTTGATAACATATACTCACACACGTTCTACTTGTAATCTTGAATTTTAAGTAATATGCATCAATAAACAGTATTTTATGCTTAAAAACTTGTTTTTAAGAGTTTTTATCATGTGTTTTATTTTAAGTAATATGGATTTGGTTCATTTATTTTTTTACTTTTATGATTAAAGTTCATATACTACGTTTATTATGGATTTATTCTCTATGGCATTTAATTTGTCACAGTCATGGTCACTCCGCTTACCAGTAACTTGCTTAAACAAGGGTTATTTTAGTCTTTTTACCCTTTTATGTCTTTTTTCATTAAAAAATGGTAAAACAATATATATATATACTATAAATCATTTCTCAATTTTGAAAAGAGGAGAGAAAAAAATAAACCAACACAAATTATAATGTGTAGGTCAAAATGCTTTGATTCTCCCTCTTCATGCAACTCCAACCCCAACTCCAACTTCAAAATGAATCTTAGGGGCTGTTTATTAGACACTTACTCGGTAAGTGCTAACTGAGTAATTTTTCTTACCGGATTTACATGACAAAGGTCAAAAATCTTATCCCGTGAGTGTAATGACAAAAATGAAAAGTCTTACTCGGTAAGTGAGAATGATGACTCTTACCCGGGTAAGCGCTTACCGGGTAAATTGTTGCATACGATACTATTTTGATATACTACAATCTTACTCGGTAAAACAAATTACAGTGTTGACTCCTAATGATAAGCGCTTACCGAGTAAGCTTTTAGGTAAACGGCCCCTAATTAAATATTCACATATTCTTTAAACTGAAGAAAACGAACTTTTATGTTTCTATATTAAATATTCATTATTCATTTACTCAATCTGGTTGATCCATGAATAATAAGACCTCCAAAAAAATTGAAAGAACCCCTCATTTTTAGTCGAATTTCTTACTCCTAATGCCCCATTTCTAGGGGGTTTCTTAAGAAATGTCTAATCTACCAACATTAGAAACACAAAAATAAGGTGTTTTCATTTTCAATTCAACACTAAAATACTAAAAAATGGAGATAAAAAATGTTGGTTTCTATATTTGAAGATCAATAAAGTAGGTCACTATAATTAAATATTAAAAGATGTTTTTTTAATGATATTATTATTATTATTATAAAGGCAAAATGCACAAAATAGCAATCTACTTTCATAAATTTCTTTATTATAAYATTGTACTTTCAGTTTTTCTTATTACAGCAATATACTTTCAAACTATTTTTTATTAAGACATTGTACTTTGAAAAATTTACCCATTATAGCAATGGGTAACCTTTTGATTTAAATTTACCCATTATACTAGGGTTTCATACCACTTCATTGTCCACATAGGTTGTCCACATGTACTATAGTGATGTGACTTTCTTACTACATCATTGTACTTTCAAAATTATTTTATTATAGCATCTACTAGTTCTTAATAAACACTGTATTTTTAATTTTAATATTTAGATATTTTACATGTTATTTAATAAATGCATTAAATGAATTAAAAAAATTCTAAATTATTCATTAATATACCAATATCAATAAAACTAGTAGAACACAACTTATCTCGCTAACATTTTAAAAAAAAATATGTGTTTTTTGAAAAAAAGAAAAATAAGAATTGTTCTCTTTTACCAAAAAAATATTATCTTTTAAAGAATATATTATATTTGTTCAAAAACTTTTTACTTGACGTATAAATATATTAAATTAATTAGACTTTTTTGAATTATTTATTAATATAACAATATTAAAAAATTGTAGATAACAATTTATTTCGTTAATATTTTAAAGAGAACTTTAAAAGATATGTATTTATTCGAACAACATAAAATAAGAAAAGTTACTTTTTTTACAAACAATATATATCTCATAGATAATGTTTCATATTTATTTAATAAATATTTTACTCTAAGAATATTTAATTTGAATGCAACTTAATAAGAAAAAGTAAAAAAAAATTAAATGTTTTTTTAGATCATAGCAATGAAAAATGAAAATCATTAATAATAATTTGAAATATATTTTTATTTTTATTTTAGTTAAGTCATCAAAATGATGTGACATCCACATCACCTCATTAAAGCCACACAAGCAAAAAAGTCAAAGGGTTAACCGGTTTAAAAGGTAACAGGTTGCCCATTGCTATTATGGGTAGATTTTTTAAAGTACAATGTTTTAATAAAAAATAATTTGAAAGTACATTGCTGTAATAAAGAAAAACAAAAGTAGAATGTTATAATAAAATTTTTTATGAAAGTAAGTTGCTATTTCATGCATTTAACCCTTATTATAATATTAAAGATGTTCAACATTTTTTTAGTGTGATTGAAATTGAGTTTTTAAAGTTTTCTTAGTGGTTGGGTTAGAGATGCCCTCAAGAAACACTGAAGTTCTTTATAGAGAACCCAAAATCAAAATCTATAAAGAGAATTATATCAACTATATTAGATTCTTTATTTTAAATATTTCAACTTCATTATATTAATGAAATATTTTATAATTTTATCATCCTAATACTTTTTTTTTTAAAATATTTTTTATAAAATAACAATAATTCCATCTCACTGATGGGAATTAATTAAAAAATTAATTTTCCTCTCAAAACATCAAGTTTTAGAGAAGTCTCTAAAATTACACATTTTTCTAGTTTTTTTTCTATTTAGAGAACAATTTTAAAAATTTTATTGGAGTAAAATAGAAAGTAAAAGCATCATTTAGAAAGAGTGATAGTCTGACAACCTCTTAGAGCTTAATAAGACTCACAACTTATTCAATTAGCTATACATGACTGTTGGTTAGTGATTTAATAATATAGAAAATGACTTATTCAGTAAGTTTTTAGAGATAGTTTTATACAAAAAGTCAATTTTTTTCAAACTTATTGCCCCAAATTAAAATGCAGGCTCATTCTATTTATGAAAAAAACTCTCACAAACAAGAAAACTTCAATTTATACAGAATAAATAAGTCCATATAAACAATTTTATTCATACATGATTCAATAGAAAACCAACAAAATAGTCTTGAAATGTGCCAATCAATTTTGGAATAATATTAAAAATAAACGTATTTTTAATAGTTGAATGTTGAAGCATTATATTTATATATTAGAGATCATAGCATAAAAAGTAAAACTCTATCTAGTATAATGACCCTTTTTAATACATGGGATGCCTACCAAACATATAAAAAATCCTTTTGAAGTTGTAAAAAAAAATAAAAAATTATTTGAAATCAACTAAAAAAACTTAAAAAATATTTTAAAAGAGACAAGAAAAGTTAAAAAATCCTTTAAAAATGATAAAATTCAACTAAAAACATATTAGACAGTTAGACATGGGAATGGGCCCCACCCCGTCGGGAAACCTGGTCCACCCGCCCCCGTCGGGGACGGGGATTCCCCGCTAAATCGGGGATGGGAACGGGGATCCTCGTTTGTCTCAAACCGGGGATGGGGACGGGTATCGTTTGATACTTGTGTCTTCAAGTTTTTTTTTGGATTAAATTGATTTTTTTTTGTTGTAGGTTATTAATTTTTATATGATGTTGTGGTTTTTTTGTATTAAATTAAATTCATTTTGGTTTTAGGTTTATTGAAAATATTTGAGATTTAAACATGTATGGTCTTTCATATATTTAATTTAAAATAACTTACATAAACAAGAAAAAAAAATCTCCGTTTCCCCGTTGGGGATCCTCATTCTCCGTTGGAAATGGAGATGAGAATATGATTATATTCCCTAACAAAGATGGAAATGAAGACGAAGATAGAGATAAGTAATTATCCATGCTTACAGACAACTTTATGAATTTTAATACAAGTTAAAGTTACACCCAATGAACAACAAATCCACCACTGCTTCTACATAGAAAAATATTAATATCTCAATCTATATCTATATATATCTATAAAGCAAAATCATGATAGGTTGACGTGGCATCTCCTCGACGCAAATATTCTATTTTTCTCTTTTTTCCACTTTTTGATTTTTTTTTTCTTAGTAATTTTGCAAATTAATGTTTACATTTGGCTCAAAAACTCTTCCCTTTCTCTTGGTACGTTTCAACTTCAATATTTAAATTCAATTAATTTTCACATTTAACTCAAAAACTCTTCCATTTCTCTTGGAACGTTTCAACTTCAATATTTAAACCCTTCAATCTTTGGTTTTTTTTTTTCCATTTATGTGTTCTCCATCTCCATGTACGAGCTTTAAACTACTGGTACGCTCTCCCCTCTTCTTTTCCATCTCTCATCTATGGCAGAAAAAGTCTCCATTGAGGCTTTAGAATTTTGTGAGAATTTTGATTGCTTTTGTTTTTGTTGTAGATTCACTTTTGTTTTTATGGTTTTTATAGTTTTTTATTTTGTAAGAAAAAACACCAACAATAAAATGACATTTTTAGGCATCGCAATCTAATTTTCTTTTTCTCGAACTTTGCTTTTTTTTTTATTGATGTAATTATTATCCAAAACATTAAATTAATTAGACTATTCATTTTCGTTGGTTACATCCAATTTCTTTTGTTCGTTTATCCCATGTAACTCTATTTGTCATTTACATAACAATAATTGAACACACACACACATATATGTGTGTATTCAATATATATAATCAACATATCTGTAAACTCATTTATATGAATGAAATTACGATCAATGTATGTGTATTTTTATTTACATA
>NC_037538.1:14127519-14138397 GCF_001531365.2 Cynara cardunculus var. scolymus | reverse complement strand
TATTAGCAAACATTAAATTAATTAGACTATTAATCTTCTTTAGTTACACTCAGTTTTCTTTATTTCTTATAATTAACGAATATATAAATAATCATTATATTTAGAAACTCACTTATATAAATGAAATTATGATTAATATGTACAAGTCTATTTACATAATAGTTGAATATAATAATAGTATATTTACTAAATGACCAAAAACACGAGTTTCAATCATTTTTTAGTACAACATAATAAGAAAGACAAGATTAACCAAAGTTGTTCAAACAAGCATAAGACAACTAAAAGGTATTACCATAGCAATTGGGGTTATGGATTTTCAGTTTATGGGGGGTAGTATGGGACCCGTAGTCGGGGAGAAAATTACCCGTTTGATTGAATACGCGAATTTGGGATCATAAAAGTTAGTTGAGAAATTGTGAAATTGGATTTTATCGACAGTGCAGCTCCCGTACTTTGCTAATGTATAACTCACAAACTGTAAGTCGTAATAAGCTCGTATCTTGCAACCACTTTCATGAAGGGTCGAAAAGTCAGTTATGACTCTAATTGGCTCGAAACAGTGTGTTTTTGAGGTTGTTTATACTGTATTTGGGATTAATTTGTTTTTTTTGTAAAATTCGTATAAAATATATGGATAATCAAAATGAGGTGGGCAGATTCATATATCAAAGGTAATACTGATTCTTATGAATTTAATACATAAATGTAATCATCGATTCATTTAGTTAACTTCAATAATTTAAAAAAAGTTATCGTCATCACGCAACACACGATGTCAAACACTAATTATTAATTAAAATAAAATAAAATAATTGTTGCATTAAAAAAGTCAGAACGATAAATGCATTTTAAAGTAAACATTCACAACTTTGCACGACTCACTGTCTGTCACAGGTGCATTATGTGCTGCATGCATTTTGTGTAAGACAATTTCTTCAAAATTAAGAATTAATATTTTAAAAAATTATATTTAACTCCAATAAATTTTATTTTAAAATTATAATATTAATTATATTATTAAATATTAATACATTTAGTAAAATATTATTTTATTATTCTATAAAATAAAGTTTGTTAACCACAAAGGTGGTGTCTGATTGGTTTGAGTTTGACTCAAAAGATCAAAAATACCAGAAGATCTCAGGTTCAAATCCAAAGAGAAATAAAAATCCTCTTGTGGCCACAGAGATTCAAATGCGGTGACTCCGGGCTATCTACGAAGCAGGTGATTGCCCTAAAATTAGTCGGCTCACATAGCAAGTTGAATAACCAGGTTAATAAAAAAAATAAAGTTTTGTTTAATGCAAATATTTTTTTCAATCTTATAAACCTGATCGATTAAATAATTATAAATCATGAACGTAAAACAGTCGTAAATACAGTTTCTTCTTCAATACAAATACATTTATCGTCTACAAAATTCTTTATAATAACTATTTTATATTTAACACTTTTTTGGACTACTTATGTACCAAAAAACTAGCACCTAATAAACTCAAAAAAGTTGAAATTTCACGTAAATAAAAAAGTAAAATTACGGTTTGAACTTGTAATATGATTTTGAGTATAGTTAATTATGAGTTGGTATAATGTCTAACGTACATATATTAATTAAGAACTTGACAACCATATTAAATCTATAGTATAGAAAAGGTATCGGGTTCATCGGGTTGGGTTGAGTTCACATTACCGCAACCCAATTCCAATCCAATAGATGTGATTTGTTCTAATTTTGTATCAACTATGTGCCGGGTTGCATGAGATTATGGTTTTTTAAGTTTTTTCAGGTTTGGTTGACGGGGTTGGTCGGTATTTTGAGCACCCCTAATTTTAACATATCACGAGACGAGAATGAGCTTGGACAACATGAGATAAAACTCAGAAGTTTCTCCTCATAGATCAGTGATTCAACTGCTCTACAACCCCTAGAATCAGTCGAGATATACACAACTGACCCGTACATTTACCGTTAAAAAAGAAAACCTTAAACAAAACACAAGATTGCCACGTGCATACCCAAAAGAGAAATTTGCAATGTAAAAAAGGGATCAAATCCTAAGTTGAAACTTAAAGATATGTCTCAAGGATACAAACATTAACGTCTGAAAGCGTAGGAGATTCCATGAAATGTATTATGGAAGCGTAAGATTCGTTATATGTCTAAAAGCTTGAATAACAAGAAAAGCATACAGAAAACTTTATATAATATAAGTTATATTTTGAAATCTAATAAACGTAGAATTCAAATAGCAGTAAGGATTACGTTACGAAAGGAAACATCCAATCGAGATTTTCACCGATCAAAGGGAATGTAAAAACTGCAAGGGATTTAGTCATTCGGTTGACAGTGAATAAAACCATGGGAAGAAATCGACAACGTATTTTTTATAATAAACTTTTGTTTTATTTTATATTATGTGAATTACACACTACCACCGATTGAAAATTTTCAAGGTCCAGATCTTGTATAACCCTAACAAAAAAAGTTACATCCTCGCGTCGAGGGTGTATTAGATATAGCATAGGATGCGATTCTTGAGTTTATATTATGATAGATTCATAATGTAGCATAGGAATCAAAGTGATTAACCGAAAAATATAGTTAAACAACCACAAGGTGAGGCCGGCCCTGGCCATGTGCAGCGCGTGCGGTCGCACAGGGCATCAAAGCCTAAAGGGACATCAAGTTGTCATCTATTACTAGTTTTGAGTTTAATAATTTGGAAATTGAACAACTAAATTTTAACTATAAAAACAAGCCCAAGATCTACTAGTGATGAATACTGGATACACATCGTGAACCGGTCAACGCCATCATTCCAACAACTCAATCTAATTTCTATTGTTCTTCAAAGTTCGACTATTTCGATTTTCAAGGAGGTGTTGAGTGCACACTTATGTTGACTCTCTCACCGAAAGACGGGGTTAGTGCCCCTGATGGATGTATGTCACTAAAATCTTCTATTTCTCTTATTTAAAAATATAACATTTTATTGTGCATAATTTAGTAAAAATGTTTGATTAACGATTAAACATCAGATATAATCTCAAACAAGACAAAATATAAAAGATTGCAGACCATAACCGCTCTCACGAATATTTTATAACGAATTAAAATTTAGTGCAGGGTGATTTAGAAATATCGAGTATTATATGTACAAACTCGTTAGTTTTCATCCTCGTCATAAGTTGTTGATTATTTTCTTAATTTGTCTAGTGTTTGAAGTTGATTTATGGATGTGATATTGTTATCAAAGTAATCTCTATTACATCAATTAATTCAATTGAAAATACTTCAATGCTTTGTACGGAGTTGTTTATGCGAACTACGATCGGCCCTAAGGAAGACACGGTTAACGTGCCTGCAAAGATGAATACATGACAATCGTAATGTATTTTTTTTTCATGTAAACAACAATCGATCCAAAAACTGGAATGTCATTTTTTATGTAAACAACAGTCGATCCAACAACTGTGATCGGCCTTTCTCCATTTCAAGAACAACAGGAATGGCGTTTTTTATGTTAGAAACCCCAAGGGCAGGATACTTTGTATCGGCCATGGAAATTGGTGGGAGAAGAGAGTTTGGGGAGAGATCGGCAATGAGGAGGTGTTTGGGGCTCAGATACTAGGGGTGCTCATGGGTTGGTTGATCGGGCTGAAAGTATTAATTTGAACAACCCAACTCAATGTTGACGGTCTGAAAAGTTTCAACTCAACCTAAACCGTTCAGGTTGATCGGGATGGTTGGATTGTGTTTAAACTTTAATCAAAGTAAAATCAAAATTGGTCGACTATAAGCAAACATATCAAAAAATGATAAGACAGCAAAGTGGAGATCTGATTATTATTAGAAATTCAGAATTCTTGTCTGAAATTAAATATGCAATCAAATGAAGCACACAATGTGATGTAAATCAAATATGCAATCATATCTGAATCACACCATTTATTTGTAAAAGTTACGAAACTATCCTTATATTTTTGCATACGCATGTGAGGAATTATCTAGTGCTTCACAATCAAAACCGCAAATGTTTACTAGATGAAGAGCTAGGATCACTTCTTTACTCCTAAAATACTTACCACTTCTCAAACGAAACTTTCCATATATATATGGAGTGATTTCGCCACACCACTTCTCCGATCACCAACATCTTCCCCTTCTCCGACGTGATTATAAATCAAGACCCTTTCCCCCTCCCCCTCCTCCCTCACCGAGACCATGGCCACCATGACCCACAACCTGCAAGTGTACGTGCATGCGTGTGGTTTTCCCCTCTGGTGACCCTCTTTCCCTCTCCTCTACACATAAAGCACACACAAAACCAGAGAGACGAGATCTGCCTTGGCCAACCTCACCCTCACCACCGTAATGGACCAACCCTCATTAGCCACCATTTCTTCCTATCATCACTCAGGGGCGGAACATGACTGTTGTAGTTCGGGGGCCGAAATAAAAACATCTTCAATAGTTTTTTCAAAATTAAGAAAATAAAGATTTTAGACATATTTTTGCTCCAACAACATCTCCAAAACTCTCCAAAATGGAGAAAACATAAGAGTGTAAAACAAAAATGATTATAATAAGAGAGAAACATTTTTTTATCATATTCACACCGATAAAAATCCTTGATATTAATGGTTTATGAGAGAGAAATAATATTTTATTAGAGTTTTAATTGTCCTTGGAGAATATGCTGGAGATGCTATAACATTGTAAAATTTTATACATCCAAATGATTCGTTTTTAGACTATTAAATTTTAGAAAAAAGTTTGATTAATGTAAGATTAAAACTCGAAACATTCAAAGTATTAATGGAAAATTAGTAATACCAACTTAAACATTATTTATATATAATTAATACATTATATAATTTACTCCAAAAACTTAAACATTCAAAGTATTAACAAAAAAATAGTAATACCAGTGTAAATTACTCTAAAAACTTATGTCATGGAGTCCGATTATATCTTTCTTGTATTTTCATCAAAATGTATCTTATACAACAATTTTACCTGGTAAGCGTTTACCCAGATAAAAGTCGTCACCCTCACTTACCGGGTCAAACTCTCCATTCTTATCATCACTCTTACCGGGTAAGATTTTTGCCCCTTGCCATGTTCAGCTGGTAAGGAAAATTATCCAGTAATTACTCACCGGATAAGCGTTTAGTAAACGGCCCCTAAATCTCCTTGACAATTGTTTCACAATAAAATATTTAGTTCTAACTATAGAAACCAACAATTTTCAGCCTAATCAAAATGAAAAATAAACAATATTTAGCTTCACAAACAATGAAGAGATCAAGTTATTATTTAAATAAAACATTTGCTAGACTTGATATATATTATTTTAATGATGATTATGTGGGGGGACCAAAATAAAATTTTAATTATTATATAATTAAATTTTTAATCTATTGTAGGATGGAGATACAAAGGCACAGGGGCCATGGCCCCCCTATGCCCCTTAAGCCATCCACCCCTGACCACAATCCTCCATCTCCGTGGGTGTTATGTTTGTGTTGTGTGTATATACTTAACAAAGTGTGTATGTGTTGTATGTATATATAAACTAGTGTGCATGTGTTGTGGTACACACACATAAAATAGGCAAAGGTTATTCTGAAAAGTGGTAAATATGTGAGAAGTAAAGAGTGATTTTAGTCTTTTATATGATGAAGATCGGATTTTGCTAGTCAATAATTGCAACTTTGACCGGTCAATAATTACGGCTTTGACTTGTAAAAAGTTGTGGTTTTTACGAAAAATAGAGAGGGTAGTTTCATAAATTTTACAAATAGGCGGCAAACGGATTCACATATGAACTACATGTCCATATATGAACTCATGCAATTCACATCTGAATTATTTTAACTGATTTACATATGAACTAATTAACAGATTCACACATGAACTAATTAACTGATTTATATATATATATATATATATATATATATGAACCTATGGGTTCATATATGAATCATTTACGTAGTTCACATGTGAACTATTTAACAGGTTCACATATAAACATATAGTTCAGATGGGTTCATATATGAATCTATTTGTACCCTCTATCTTCTGCATACCCTTGCCAGGAATTATTGGGTGTTTCATGGTCAAAGCCTCAAATATTGACAAAATAAAAGGCTAAAATCACTTCTTTACTTCTCAATATTGATCACTTCTCAAATGAACATTTCCATACATACATACATACATACATACATACATACATACATACATATATAGGGGTGTAAATGATGTGCATCAAGCTCGAGTATCAATATACTCGACTCGAGCTCGAACTCGAACTTGATAGTGCTTTCTCAAGCTCTAACTCGACTCGAAAGCTCGCGAGTAGTTAAAAACTAAACTCGACTTGAACTCGATTGAAATTTTTTAAACTCGAACTCGTTTGAAGCTCGAACCAAACTCCCCCATTGAAATTTATGAAATTTTAGGGTCTTCTCTTATAAATTTTAAAACTTAAAGATGTTCTTAGTTTTTATAAAACTAATTAAAAGGATCCACTTCAAACTTCATCATCAAAAAGACAGTTAGAAACTCCATTCACCTCCTTTTTTTATATAACTTCTCTTCAGTCTTCACCCTTCTTTACCATCTTTCTTTTGCCGTGGGATAACTTCACCAACAAATTTAAAGTTTTCTTTTTGTCTTTAAAATATGATTTTAATAAAAAAAAATTGATTAGTTTTTATAGTTAAAAAATGAATAATTTTGTTCAAATATCTAAAACTATAAGATATTTTTATTATTTATATTTTATAAAGTATATTATAAAAAAAGATTATAATTAAAATATATTTTATATAACAAGATCGAGTATTTCATGAGTTTTTTGAATCAAATATTAGATAGCTTTTAACGGGGGAAATTTCAGGTTAGGCGTTTGGGTGAAAGTTGCAGGTTGATGCAAAAGATAGGAAAAGGCGTAAGGGAAGGGGTGCAAGGGAGGGCACGTGTAAGGTTCTTAGAGGACGTATCTTTGTTTCTCAATAGAAAATTAATTCAAAAGAAAAAACTAAATAATATACATTTTTAAAAGAAAATTAGAAGGAAATAGAAGAAGAGACCAAAACACCTCTCGTTTTAAAGTACATCTTTAAAACGAGATAGTGATCTGGAACCACTTTCAAAACAAAATGTTAAACATCTTTAAAACGAGATAGTGATCTGGAACCACTTTCAAAACAAAATGTAAACCATGATATGCTACATTACTACATCGTAGTTGATATGCCAGAAGGCGGAGGGGAAGTGGCGGTGGAGGAAAGAGAAAGATGGATGGTGGAGTCGGTTCTTGAATATGAGAACCTGATCTCGTATTCTGATTTGTAACAGTAACAAATTTAAGGTTAAAAGGGTGGTGGTTTTTTTATGGTTGAATGTTTCAGGAAAGATGGATGGTTTCCTGCAAATTACACTATCATTCTTACCACCAGTCTTGGTTGAACATGAAAGAAATGAATATATGTGCATCAGATAGTTCGGTTCATTCACGGGGAAGTAGTTTGAATCGAGCTTTTGGATTTTCTTCGATGGCATTTTTATCTACACGAGAGCTTGCCTGGTATTCCAACTACAACCGCGCCATTGCATCCTATCAATCCTCAGGTACTACTACTATCATACAATTCTATAGTTTGTTTGGTTTCAACATGTTAGTCATGTTTTAAACTTTCCTCGTAGGGATATAGATTAAGGGTAATTGTTTGAGTCGGTATTTATAGATTTAGCCAAATGTCAAACATAATGATAGATAATTTTTAACACTACTATTGCTTATGTTTCTTTTAGGGCGTTTACGAGGTATCATGAAGAAGGAGGGCTGTGTGAAACCGATACCGATAAATCAGGGCCATTTAGATGGGAGTTCTCACACGTAATTCATCTCGCTATAGCACATACAACTTATTTTGTAGTTGAATATGTCTAAAACACACTTCTCTTTTTTCTAGTTTAGTGCAATCAACAAGAATCCGGTTGGGAGTCTGGGTATTATGTGATGTATTTCATAATAAGTAGTCAGACTGAAAGAGGGTTCTCGCAGACTATGTGGAGGTATGTTCTATGGATATAGTAGGCATCTGGATTATAACAAAGGAGTATAAGTAGATAGAGAGTGTGTTTTGACATTGGAACAAGTTCGCCATTTTTAAATGTGAAATTGCTTAAGTTTTCCGAATGATACAGATCTACATATTTTTGTTTTGTTCATTAACATTTCCGTTGATTATTGTGGTATACAAAGTCGAATTGTGGGTTTTCATTTAATTTTATTTTCATATTACTCGTAATATGTGATTTTCTTGTATCAATTTGATCAGATGCTTCTGCTTGTTTGATACACAAATACTACTCGGTTTCTTAAAAAACCGGGCTCCATTAGTCATATAAGCAAAGATACTACCCGGTTACTTAAAAAGAACCGGGTTCCATTAAGCAACATTAAACTAGATACTACCTGGTGGACTATTAAAATCTGGGTTCCATCAAGCGAATACAACCGGTGGTACAACCCTGATAGTACTACCTCTCTTTGATCGGGCCCGGTTACATAACCAGGTAGTATATCATTTTGTTATCGAATAGTATAACCGTTTTTAATAGTGAGGTTTCTTTAAAAAAAAAATCCGATCCACACCTTTTATGGTGACACGAAGAGAAAAGATTGAAAAAAAAAAGCGAGAAAAAGCGCCTCTAAGATAAGAAGTGAACGTAAGGGGGCTTTTTTGAAATAAAAAAATAAACATATTTTTTCCATAATTAAATATTAATTTTCATATATTAAGCATAAGTAGAAAGAGTCATAGAAACTCAAAATTCCCTAGAATAATGACTTTTTTATACTATATTTTTTTTATACGTACAGAAAACCATATATTTTAAAAATCATTGATTGGTCATTTAAGTCGGATTTCAGTAAGAATAAAAGTTATGGTGAGAGTGTGAGAATAAAACCTTCATATACATTCATTTACATTTAACTACCTTTATTTATCTATTTTTATCATTGTGACAGAAACTTTAATGAATTCATGCATACGAAAGTGGTTAGATATTTATATGTATGCAGAAGTTCCTGAATGTGATTTTTAAAAGTGAACCACAAGGGTGGTGCCTGATTGGTTTGAACTTGGCTCCAAAGGTCAAAAGTACCAGAAAGTCCCATGTTCAAATCCAAGGAGGAATAAAAATCTCTTTGTGGCCACAGAGGTTCAAATGCGGTGACTTCGGGCTATCTGCAAAGCAGGTTGTCGTATTGGGATTAGTCGGCTCGTATAGCGGGTTGAATATCCAGATTAATAAAAAAAAAGTGAAAATAAAGTTAGATGAATGTATATAAAGGTAGTTTAAGATAACTGAAGGTACTAAAACTAGTTTCAATCTCATATTTGGTTTGTTAAATTGTTCGAATTTGAAATTCTAGAATTTAATTGAAAGTCTTACAAATATAGGATTTTGAAATCTTTAGGGGGTGTTCGGGATTTCATATGATTGTGTGAATTAATGTTTTAAAAAATGTTAAAAACATTTGTTTTGTAATAATCTATTAATAAAAATGTAATTTAATTATTTTTATAAATTATTTATAAATAATGGAATCCAATTTCATTTCAAATCCTACAAATCATACACACCAATGATTTCAAATTCATTCCAACAAACGAACCCCTTAGTGTAAATGTTTGTTGTGAATTATATTTTTGGTCATATTCTTATTGTTTCGTTTTGATTTTGGTCTTTAAAACTCATCAAATACAACCCAAAATAGTACCTCGAGTTAACACGTACAATTAGCAGAATGTCATTAAGTAGAGACATTTCCCTTTCACGTGAGGGGCAATTTGGCCTTTTTACCTAATATTCTTATTTTCTTTTAAAAAATAAAAGTAAATTAATAAAATATTTGGACAAAAAGTTGATAACTGGCAACCCAAATATATTATAAATATAATATAATTAATCAAATATTTATAAACACATTCTCCCTAAAATCTTGTTGAAATTGTTTCAGCATAATATTTCAGACAAAAACGACTATCTCCACCCATCACCGCCACCCACAACTGTCTTGACGCCTCACCACCACCATTCCAACGAGCCAACCCACTTTTCCGACGACCCACCGACCACCACCCTATAGACCACCACTATCTTTCATTAATCCTTAACCATTGTCAAACACAAATTCAAAAACAATATCAAAAGCCTAAATCAAACATAAATCCAATCACAACTACAATTAAAATTTCAAATGCCTCTCAAGAACATTACGAAAAATAGTAAATGTCGCGGGGAGATCTGTCCTTTGTATGGAAAGAGTATCTGCATTGATTAGGAGAGGGACGAAGATGGGTCTAATTAATGGGACTTGTATATGGTGCAGGGGCATCGTCCGTGACTTTTTCATTATTCGCCGATGATAGTTTCCTCTTTCTTCTGGCATATATAAAGGAATCTAGAAGCATGAAGCAAATTTTGGAAGTGTACACGAGAGCTTCGGGCCAATCCATCAACTTCCATAAACCAGTCATTCAATTTAGTAAAAATATCCACCAAATGTTTAAGTATAGCCAATTAGACGCTACTGACAACCACCATTGAAAAGTCACCAATAAAAATGGGGAAGGCTAATGGCACCCCTCTCACTTGCTAATGGCACCCCTATACAACTATGTGATCATTACATTTTTTGTTTTCTTTTTGTAATTTTGTCCTTTTGTTGTCTTTTTTTTCTTTTTATACTAATTTTTTTAATTATCTTATTATAAATATATACTATTACAATTATTATTTTTTATTCTATAATAATTTAATATTAAAAATATTATTTTTATCATAAT
>NC_037538.1:14101369-14124184 GCF_001531365.2 Cynara cardunculus var. scolymus | reverse complement strand
ATTATATATATATATAATATAATTTAAAATAATTACATATAGATTATAGATATATATCCTATATATATTAATATAAATAATAATAATAATAATAATAATAAAATATATTATATCAATAAATTGATTGACATTTTATGTTTTTTAGTGATTTTTTAAGTTCCAATGTATTCACACCCTATTAAGAGAATGCCATTAATACTCCCCATAAAAATTCATATTTTTACGGTGTTGTCCTATCATCTTTCGAAAATATTACACTTGGCCTCGTCTACTTTATGACTATTACATTTAACCCCCTACTCTCACTATTTTTACATTTTTACCCTTGACTCAACATTTTATTTACGATTTTAGTTCGATTGAATATAAACTATTTTATTCACTTCTCACTTTTATTGGATGGGATAATTAGTCCGTTTTCACTTTTTTTTTCCTTCACATTTTTGTCCAATAAAATAAAAACTAAATTTATTTTATTTTCTTCTTACTCTTTCTTTTTATATTTTCTTATTTACCAAATTTTGGGTTGTCACACATAATATGTGGTTTTGGATATTTTCCGTACTTTTAACTATTGATTTTTAGAAAAGCATTTATTCATTAATTGATGTGGTAAAAAAATTAAATTACCTGGTTTTTTTTTCAAATCTTTGGGGGTTACAATATATTATATTACTTTTTTTATCCTTTTAAAGTGAAAATGAAAAAAGTCCGATATACCCATAACTTAACCCTTCTCAATGGTCGAACATTGATCGTGTTACACAGAGGGACATGATCGTAACATATTGAATACCGGTAGGACTATATTCATAATAAACATAGTATAGCAACCCTAGTTATAAAAAATGGAAGGGACCAAATTTATAATTTACTCTTAATTTTAATCAAGAGTGAATTGCATTTTTGGTCCCTTCCCTGCTTATTTTTTGATTTTGTCCTTAAAATTCATAAAGTACAACATTGGTCCATTTCTTGTGTTCAAACTAGTCTCTCATCTTAACACCGTTAGATGAGGCTCCGTTAAGTTAGCCATGTGCCTTTCATGTAAGTTATAGTTCATATTGTTTCACGTGTTTTGTTCTTATATGTACATATAAGCAGTGTTTTTCATGTATAAACCTTTTTTCGTGTTTTTTTTACTATGTAAAATATCCTCTGACGTTTCACTGTATGAACAATACTTCTATGTGTTACTTAATCTATGAAACACCATATACTAACCAATTTTCTTTGATTCCAAATTTTAGTCCTTTTTATAAAATTTGCCCCTGTTTACATGGGGTTGGTTTTCGGTAAGAAGAAATATTCGTCTTTAGATGCACGTCAGGATGAGATGCATAAAATCAATCTATGTATAAAACATGATTCATGAATTAGTTTGTGATTAAAGATGATCAACAGATGAATTCATATATGCTTCTCATAAGTCACCTTTTGACAGGATCATTCAAAGTTTACTTTATCAAAATTTAGGGGGTGTTTGAGATTGCTTATTTGAAACAACTTGTGTTTTTCTATAAAAGCATTTATCAACTTATTATAAGTTTTAACTTTTTCAAAAACTTCTTATTATCGATTTGACACCGGTATAAATTGTTTATTATTAATGCCACATCGGAATAAATCAATAAATTTTCTGTATAATCAATCAAACACCAACCAAATCTTGTCATCTAATCTTGATAGGAAAACAAATACAATGGAAAGGAGTGTGAATCACCGACTAAAAAAACAAGAGGTATAAAACGGAAGTGGATGAAAGATGGGGCATATTCCGGCAATCGACCAAACATACATGATCCAACGCTTACGTCTCTAGAGTGAAAAGAGGGAGAGAGGGAGAGGGAGAAAAGAGGTAGCGAAAGTGAGATGTGGGAATCGATCTTCCTGACGGTAGCAGCCACCGCCGGTAACAACATCGGCAAAGTCCTCCAGAAGAAGGGGACAGTCATTCTACCTCCTCTCTCTCTTAAACTCAAGGCATGTTTCTTTTACGCATCCCTTTCCTTCCCTCTGTCGGTAGTCTTTCTGTGTATGCATGTGTTGTCTCCAAGATTGTTATACTCATGATCTGTTGCCTTTTGTTTGTCGTCTTATGTGCACTCGGATTGTTGATGTTATAATGTTCATTGGAAGTTCATTGTGATCTTCATTTGCTCGTTTGTTGAAGAGGATGATGATTTATTTTGCAAATCAGATACGCGAAGCATTTGAAAATTGGTAATGTGGTTGTAGTGTTACCTCTGTTGTAGATTCGTAAAATATGTTAATTTGTGGATAGATAAGTACGATGAATTGAAAAGCTATTCCTAAGAACTGTCATACTTGATGCAATCATGATTTTGAGTTGGAGGTAGGTTAATTTGATATTCCCCCATATGAATTTGTGAACCTGTTGTAGGATTTGGGATGACTAGCTTCTTCAGCAGTCTCCAATCTAAGATCAACTCGTTTGGTAGGAAAAAAGTCTACTTTTATCATCTTAAACCACAAATAAGGAATTTTGGCTTGAAATCGTTATGCAATTCTTTCATTATGGAGAGATTTGGTGATTATATCAAATGAAAAAATGTCTGTAGTTGAAAATGTTCTTAGCTAAAAGAATTAAGGATGCCTAATTCTTTAATTTGAAGAATACTAGGTTTCGTCTTTCAAAATTGCAAGTGAATGTTTCTATTAGGACAGTGGACTATTAGCATAAAGTTTGTTCATAACTAAAATATATGGTGTATTTGGGCAATACTAACAGTTTCTTCTTTTTGTTTGTTTGTTATGTACTTGGTTAAATTAGCTAGACCTATTTAGCATGCCATATGCATGACTAAAGCTGAATAACATAAATACAATACGTTCAACTACCAAAATGGTATAGCTGGAAGTTTATATTGAAAGGACTTCTCTCTTCTCATGTGGAAATTTAGAGAAAAATGTAAAAAAATAACTCAGGGATTCAAAAGAATGAAATTGAGGAAGCGAGAGAGAAAAAGTCTAAAGAAGAATCTTCGTAAGAAATAGGATGTGATGTCCTGTTTTTAAGTTGTGTAAAAGTGTACAGCATTCATTTCTAAGATCCTTCCATATCTAAGGTAACCACCAGACATTGTTTAAAAGAAATTGGAACTTAGGATTTGCGATTTGCGTTAACATAATTCCCAAGATGCCAACTGGGCTTGCCCAAGTGGTCGGGGCTACCTAGAGGTTCCGAGTTCAGACTACACATTTGTGTCTTGTTTAGCGAATTATGAGGATTGTGGCAATGCAAGGGGGGAAAAAGTTTTACCCCTTTATGTTTTTTTTGGGTCGTCTGGAGAAAACATGATTTGTGAGACTAGGAATCTCTAGGTTGTGTTTATGCAAGCTTTATTTTCAACCCATTAGGCATCCTAAATCCTAATGAATGAAAGATGTTCCAACTCATATGAGGAACCATTCTCGTCACAATATTAGCTTTATCGTGATATCGTGCAGTAAAGATATCAAGCAGATGCACAGTTTCAGGCTTGACCTCTGGCTTCAATATGGAGTTGATATTTCTTCTTTTGATTTGATAATTTTTCATATTTGTAAAGATGCAACTATGATTGAGAATGCTCTTAGAAGGTAAAACCTATCTTGTTGTAAGTTGTAACACTTGCATAACCAAACACCATTCCCTGCATAATATTAAAGATGAAGTATGCATGTGCATCTAACTGCAACCTTCCATGTATTGAAGAGAATATGATCATGACTTATTGTTGCATCAGTATTGATTAGCTTGAGGGTTTGTGAATAATATTGGATGCTCTACTTTACAGGTGGTAAGAGCATATGCTTCTAATAAGCCTTGGCTGATAGGTTTTCTTATGGATATCTTTGGGGCAATACTGATGTTACGAGCATTATCTCTAGCTCCTGTAAGTGTGCTGGATCAAGCTCCTTTCTGTATAGATTTTGAAGTTCTCTTCATCCTACTCATTTGTACATATCTAGAATATCATCCCTATAACCTTTTTGGGTAATGTAGACTATCAGAAATGACATTTATTTGCTATGATCAGCATGTTTAAACTGTGCTAATTTGCAAGATGATACCAGATCTGTATCCGATCTTTTGATTCCTATATATATGCTCCAGGTCTCTGTGATTCAACCAGTTTCTGGCTGTGGTCTTGCTGTCCTGTCCATATTTTCTCATTTCTACCTGAAGGAAGTCATGAATGTTGTTGATTGGATGGGAATTACCTTGGCTGGCCTTGGCACCATAGGTAACGTGAGTTTCTCTGGTTGTCATGTAACAAAACTATATGCTAAATATGATCATGATTCATGTGATATAACTTTTTTGCAGATGAAGCTTTAGAATATGCAGGTTAAAGATATATACAAATAATGATTTTGTGACAATCTTTTCAGTTGGTTATTCTTAAGCTCTTCAAGAACTATAATTCAATCCATGATTTATGATTCATCATGCAAAGATATGAAAACCATGCTTTTTCTTCACAACATATTAAGGAAGATTTAATTGGATTAAACTAGAAAGAGCACATTAATGGTTTGTCGCTGCCCTCAATTATCTTCATAAGAGGGTGATAGTGTTGGTGGTTTGGCTTCTTCCATGCATGATGATTTAGCATATGGTCTTGGCCTCTTCCTTGCATGATGATTAGGCATATGGTTCTATATGCCACTCCTTGAACGGAGAAGGGACTTGATGAGGGGATTTATGAATGGAAAGAGAACCCAAAAAAGAAGAGAATGAACGGTATAGAAAGGAAGTTTTAAGTCTAAAAGTAGTACCATTGCCTTAAGGTAAAACAACAGAATTATCAAGAAGTAGTACTGTCAGATAAAGGTAAGAAAGGACCCTGCAAAATGGCCATAGAATGGGTAATGTCAGCCGGTGTCCATTGGTAGTTTACTCCTTTTCCTCGTGTTATCGTTTCCCCTAAACTTTCTCCTGGGGAGTGTAATGAAAATAAGAAGTTAAATACCCATTTGATAAAAATGTAGCTAGAGGACAGTTTAAATCAAAGAATGTATGAACTTTCAAAAAGATCAAATGATTCATTCTTTGCTACCAGCCTACCACTTCAGAATTAGAATTTAGAAATGAACATTCAGATGCTACTGCAGTACTGCACCATAGCTACTAAGGCTGCTTCATAGCAATACCATAGATGTAAGAATAATTAAGAGAAAGAGACCATGTTTATAAGATGGTGATAGGGAGTGGAAATCGAGTCAATTGGAATGGCTTTTGGAGAAAAAAAAGGCTGAGCATAAGAGATGGTGATAGATTGCAGAGAGCAGGTAGGACCGTAGGAGTCCATCTGAATGACCTTTTGAGCTCAGAAAAATTGTTTAGCGCCTATGGAGTTTGTGACATCGTAGGGGCCATACAACAAGGGTTTATAAGATCATAATTTCTACTGTCCTATCGTGATAAGTTTTTGCATTTCAGATTTCACGTTCTGTCCTCTATGTCTGTCTTGACTTGAGGCTTATATGATTCTTGAAATTTGCAGGAGTTGGTGCTGGAGGAGAGGAGCAAAAGGCTTCCTCAATCTCTATCTTACACTTACCCTGGGTGGCATGTGGTGTTGCATTTTTGTTTGTAGGTATCTTATTCTCTGCTCCATCTAATACGTGTTATGATGCCATGTTTCTGTCCCTCTGGATTCAATAAATACTCACTTTAGGTTTTCCTGTTGTCTAAAATGGTTTCTAGTAATCCTTTCTGGTACAACAGCAAAAACAAACATTCTATCTTGAACTAGGTGTAGGCTAAAATTAGAGGCCATGAGAAATTGACATAGGAGATGAAACAATCAAGGTTTTTAAAAAACGCGAAATGCAGCTCATTCTCTTCTATTTAAAACCATTTATGTAGGTATATTTCATTCCTTCAACTCTTGACCATTTTCACCTTTGCCAAAAACATTGACCTTGGTCTTCCCTTCCTCTTGAAACATATCTTCCCCTTTCACAGGTGCGTCCAAAAATGGAAAATCTGTGATGGAGATGGCCAAGTTATCAAGCAGCTTTTAACCTGTAGTTTTTTTACTTGTGCTCTGCTTGACATCTTTCACCAAAGGGACATTGGCCTAGCGGTATTACCACACCCAACCTTTCTAGAGGTTTAAACCTCACTAAAGGTGAGGAGCGTGTGTGAGTTTAATTTGCCATGTAAAAATATTATATGCTTCAAAATAAAAGTAAATATGTTCATTTTATTTCTGCAATAGTAGTTACCTGATGTTAGGTACTAAATGTTAATATTAGTACTAAAATGGTACTTGTTAGTTGTTACCCTTTATTTAAATGTCCTTGAATCTTTGTATGTACACTGTTAATGTTGATAAGTCTTCGGTTGTTCAACTTTTACTTTAATCTTTTGTAGGTATGTGGATATGTGCATATGTACATGCATACAATTATGTATGTATATGCATATTACATACATAAGCTTGTGTGTGTGCAGATGTGTGTGTACACATACATATTTACGTATATACTAGGTATACATAGACACACGTCTGTTGTATGCATGTATGTGTATGTCTGTGTGTATATTGGGTTTTGTGAGAATTATGCCCCTTAGTTCGATTAGGGGGGTGCCTTACTTCGATAAGGCTCTCTCCTTGCCTTGGGCCTTCTCTTGAAGACTTTTACCCCTCAGTGCACCTTGTTCCTTGAAATGACACTTCATGACTCAGTATAGAAGATCCATACTATCCTTCGTACTAAATATGATCAATTGGTTTGTGCACTAGATTCTATTTTCTTGAAGAACAACAAAATTCTGTGTGGGAGCCGTTAAAGTATTAAGCGAGTGCAGTGCTTTCAGACCTAAAGAGAGGCTAAGTTTTATATCAGACTTATTTGAAATCTTCGAGTTATTTGTCCTTTTGCTGTTAATATTAGTTTTTGGTTGAAAAAATGTATTTATTTAAACTATAGTGCATGTAGAAAATTACAAACATAGTAGGCAACAATTAAAAGGCCATCTCATGGTTTGGTGTTGCAACCTTCAGTAGCTATATGGCATATGCCTTATTCTACTGCTCTAATGTGGCTTGAATTTTTTTACTTGTTTAGAGGCATTACGGGGTTTTTCTACAATTTCAAGATTGATGCTCTATAAAATATCGTTTCAAGGAAAAATGTCGAATAAATATCATATTGCATTTGAATGGTTCGATTGAATTTTCTTTGCTGTTTTTTTTATCTTTTACCCCCTTCCAGGATTTTCTTTGGTGTGTGTTGTCAGGGGGAGGGGGTAGCTGGAATAGTGGGTTCCATAGTCCATTTCTTCAATTTAAATTACTTGGATAAGCATAGGTTAAGAATTATTGTCTCATAAGGGATGAAATAGACAATTAGTTACATCTAATTCTGGAAATTGATGCATCATTCAAGCTATGTTTTCTACGACATGATTCCAATAAAAGTTTCCGTTTTTGTATATTATGCTGTATTATGGTACTTCATCTTTGTAAAGAATAGATTTTCATGTCGTAGTTATGATCTTTAGTCTTCTATATGTAGGTACTCTTGAATGGATGGCTTCGTATTTACAGACGTCAGCGAAGAGAGCAAGAGCTGGTATCCTAGATTTCCAACACGATTGATATTTCCATAGAATTATCTATTGACGACCCTTATATGTTATTTTGGGATTTAATACAGATGCAATCTGAAGTTGTTGAGGAGATCATATATGGCTTGGAATCTGGCATTTTGTTCGGGTATTTTTCTCTTTGAAGTAGCATATACATTTGTGTTGTTGGTACCCCACTCTCCATAGGAACTGGAGGAAAATAACCAAATCAACTTATGTCATTTCCATGCTGTCTGAAGCATATGCACCTTCATCACAAATTTCCCAACATTTAACAAATGACAACTGGAACTTTCCGTTACTTGTGCATGACTTGGTAGAAAAAGATAAAATATGAACTTTCCGATATTTTCCAACATTGGTCTGCGAAACGTGAATGCACTTTTTGAAATTGAGGAATTCTTGTAACAGTGCGAAAGTTCTTTCGTATATACACAATTTCAAATGCAGTTTTTGGTAGCATACATACATTATACATATAAGCTAGCTAAAATGCCACACATGCATTCTATACACTAATACAACTATAATATGATTATACTAGAGAACTTTTAATACAAAATGGAGGGTTCCCTAGACATTTAGTAAGGGGTTCTGTTTAGAAATTTAATAGAGATACAGGTATCTGTTTGGTGGTGTTACAGAAAATCTAGTAAGCTACCAAAAAGAAACAACTTTAGGGGATAGATTACTCTCAGAAGACATTGGTTTGATTGGAATTGTATAACTCTTGATTGCAGGATTGCATCTGTAATTTCGAAAATGGGATTTGTATTCCTGGAGCAGGGCTTCTCAGCGTTGTTGGTTCCTATTTGCATCTCAATCAGTATCTGCTGTAGTGCTTCAGGCTTCATTTACCAGGTCTCTCAAATAACCCCATCACCTCCATGAACCATTTTCAATAGCTTTATAATACATTGTGCTCCCCATTTAGAAATTTCGCTCATTTTCTAAACTTCATCCATACCTAATTCAAACCGTAATTTTTATTGCCTATAATCAGACTCGTGGGTTGAAGCATGGGAGGGCGGTGGTAGTTTCCACATGTGCTGCTGTGGCTTCAATTGTGACGGGCGTACTTGCTGGTATGCTTGCCCTTGGAGAACGATTGCCTGAAAGCCCAACATCTCGTCTCTGGCTTTTGCTTGGATGGTAATAATCAATTTACTCCATGTGTCTTTTTGATATTCTTCGACCATAAAATCATAATGTGATATTTTACTCCATGTCTTCACGAATATAGCAGCTTTACCCTTTGGGGTAGAGGACATGTCTGCCTACATCCTCCAGACCCTGCTTTCAGGAGCGGATTTATGAAGGCCATAGGGGGTTCACGTGCACTCTACACAGTGGATTAATAATCTATACTATAATGTTTTATAAGTTGTACCCTTTAAGAATCTAGAGTTTTTAAGAACAAACACCTAAATGCTTAATAATATAGTATAGATTATGCTAATTTTGGATCCCTTTGGAGTGGGATATGCGGGGTTTGTTTGGTACCGTCTGATGTTCCTTTTGGTGTCCACCTGCAGGTTGCTAATTGTTAGTGGTGTGATCTTATTGGTAACTTCAACACGGCTGGTTCGGTTTCTTCCCCGGAAGTGGCGACCGGTAGAGAGGCCGTTTGCTTCTCGGCAAGCTAGCTCTCTGAGAAGTCGGGAGGCAACCTCAAACCCAAGTACCATCATCCAGACAGCAACGTTGCATCATTTGGTAACATCTCCTGCGAAAGCGAAACCTTAAAAGCTTGATTGTATTAGGGATAGGATTTATACATGTTTGAGTCGATTAGAGCTTGATGTTCCATTATGTATACAAAAATGTTAGTTTTTCGGTGATCAAATCTGTTCGTCTATGAGGGTGCAAAGACTAGGCGTTGTGCTTGGCAATTGATGTTTATTACCGAGTAGCGGCTGTGGGATATACTGAATTTGTTTTGTTTGGTTGTAGGAACAAGCCATATACCATTCGAATGTTGCCTTTGTGTGTGGTTTACGATCTTTGAACTTTGTTTTCGTGATTGTTTCTGTTTGCTTCGTCTGCCTTTTTGGTCTTTCGGTCTTTTTCTGCATTGTGTTGTTATTGTCGTGATGGAGTTTGAGGAGAAGCAACAAGATAACAAGTAGAGACTGGTGAAAGCTTAGCAAGCAGTATTCAAACAAATGAAACGTAAAAAGCCTTTTGATAAACCGTAAACAGCCATTAACATACTTTTCAAACACCTACACAAATGCAAACCAACTATTTTGTACAAACCGTCCAATGTGTATAAACCGTGTAATTACATCTTATGAAATTGTTTCATATAATACTTTTTTTTTATGAATTTGTTTCATATAATACTAATAAAATTTTAATAGAACTGTTTCATGTATTTATCTAAAATTAATATAATGAAGATGATAATATCTATGATTAACACCCTTCACAATAAAAATAATTAATCAACATCTCATAGTTACAAAAAAATGAACAAAATGAAAAATTATGATTGGTTGAATGAGGTTTGTACAAATAACGTGAACCTAAAGTTCAAATGAGAACACTTTCATTTTACAAAGAACACGAGAACATTTTTTTACCATAAACAATCACATGTGATACTATTATTCGATTACATATGATACGATGTGATACTAAATAAGAGACGTGGATGACTTTTGACACGATCTAGGTTGTAGGCCAAGTCGCCTTTACACCGCTAAGTCGCCTAACATGTACTATCACATGTGTTATTAATATGATACTATAATTCATCAAGACCATCACATGTGATACTAAATCATAGACTCAGACGACCTTTAGTCGCAAGGCACTATATCCATACACCATGTATTATCACATGTGACAAGGATGTTATCGCATTCTCGTAAAATGGTGTTATCGTTTGAACCTTAACACCTCTCTCTCTCTCTCTCTATATATATATCTATATATATATACACACACACATCCATGCTTTTGTTCTTGGCCTCTCTTTTGTGTTCTTTTGCTTCCACAATTCCAGCAATCTCTTTCGCATAAAACAGCATTTCAGATGGATCAATTTGACAACTTTTGACATTAATTCTTGTTCCAAATTCATCCAGTTGAAATGATCCATCATTTCCTTGTTCCCAAAATTACTACTACTCCAAAACCCGACCTTTATGTTGTCATCCATCTTCTTGATCGGCGATGGCGAGAAACTTTCCGGCCGGAGAGACTTCTCCACACCATCCATTCCTATCCTTCACGTTCATCGTCGCTTTTATCGCCGCAGTTATCACCGTCGTCTCATCCCTTTGCGGGTTCACCAAGAAAAAACAATCAACATCATCAACCACTCGAGAACCGACGCTAGATGAAGAACAAACACAAAATCTCGAGGTGAGAAATGAAGAAGAGAAGAAGAAGGAGGACAATCCCTTTTTGTCGCATTCACTCCGGCAGGAAACCGGGATCGAACCGCTTCCACCGCCTCCCGCAATGGGGAAACTAAGGGCATCGTCTTATCATGTCCGGTCGAGCTCCAATGCATCGCAAATTGGGAAATTACCGGCGAGTATGAGCATGAGATCGATCGGGGGATTCAAGAAGGCATCGAAAAAGGAAGCAAGCCGTCACACGAAGAATAAGATGAGCCACGAGGATTCGATTTGGAAGAAAACAATCATTTTAGGGGAGAAATGTCGGGTTCCAGACGATGAGGAGGCGGCGGTTGTTTACGATGAAAAGGGAAGGCGTATTCCTACCTTTCATCGGAAGCAATCTACGGGGTTACAAATATCTCGACAAGATTCAACCCTCTGATCCAAAGAATTTTTTGTCGTTTTAGGGTTATTTGTTGCGGTTTATGATATAATGAGGATTCGAATCGTTGGATTTTGCGTTTTGGTGATCTCTAGTTTCAATTGTGTAGTATTTTACCTTAAAAGTATTTGGAGGTCTCAGATTCAAATCCTTTTATGATCACAAAATTTCAAATGCGATGACTCTAGTCAATTTTTTTTAAAACAGAGAAGTAAAACACAATAAAGCAAGTGGTTGTCTTGAATGAAGTGACAGGTTTTCTATAATTTTTTTAAAACAGAGAAGTAAAACATAAATTTTCTAAAAAGAATTACATGATCTTTAACGGATTTTTTATTTTTGAGATTCTAACATAAATTATATTATTATAGTATTCTCTAATTTATTATCTCAATATATTTTTCTTTTAAAAAACTTTTTATAGGAAATAATAATTCAATTTAATTGGTGAAATTGAATAAAATAATCATTTCTCTTTCTTCATCCTTCGTATTTAGAGTTTTCTCCATGATTCTCTATTTTAGAGAGCAAGATAGTAAAGTTGTTGGAGTATTTTAGAGAACAAAAACTCAATTTTAAAGAAACTATTGGAGATACTCTTAGGGACCGTTTACCAAACGCTTATCTGAATAAGCGCTTGCCAAGTCACATTAACTTACCGGATGAATATGGTAAGAACCAAAAATCTTACCCGGTAAGAACCAAAAATCTTACCCGGTAAGAACAAGGCAAGGACAAAGAGCTTTATCCGGTAAGTGAGGACGATGACTCTTACCACGGTTAGCGCTTACTAGGTAAATTGTTGCATACGATGTCGTTTTTATTAACTAAAATCTTACCTAGTAAGTAAGTGATAGTGTTGAATTTTACTGGTAAACGTTTTGGGGTAAGTGTTTAGTAAACGGCCCCTTAGTCCCGTAACAATTATTCGTTTTCGGTTGTCAAGAGATTGTGGTCAAAACCTTAGGAATGGCCTTTAAATGAAGGGTCATATTCAACTAGCTTAATTTGTTCACAAATGTCTGTAATAAATAGTAATAAGTAGAATTAGTAGCAACTGGATTGTGGATCCTCAATACTGGAGAGCTTATAACCTTATTCGCATAAGATCAATGATTTGTGCTTGAAACAGTCATCAAACACTTTTAAGGCTAAAATATATACTTAAAATGTGCATCTTGAAGGCATGTATCTTCCATTTATTTGTTCTATTATCTTTTATCTCACGTATAGGTTCTTTTATAGATGTACTGCAATCATCACTTTGTATAACAGTTTACTGGTCAAAGTAACATAGGATTTCAAGTTTGAAACGTCTCACAAGGATTGATGTGGATAGTTTCTTAGAGAAATTTGTGATAGGATTTAAGTGAAGGACCAACGGTGGAATATGTGCATTTTACATTCCTCTAAATTATGGATTTTGTGATATCCTGGAATTTATATGATATTAATAAGCAAGTAAATTGTTGGTTCAGTTGGAAACCTTATATAAGCAAAAGGACTAGTTATGTCAATAAGCAAAATCCCATAAAATCGTCTAGGGAAGCAAAGAAAGAACACGAGAGTTAGGTTGATATCGTTGGAGTTTCAAGCATCAATCTTTAGGTTTTAAGTCGGATTCATGTTGGAAGTTTTGATCGTGATTCAAAGGATTTTATATTCGTTGAAGGCATATAAGGAATATATCATTGGTTAATGTACAGATCTCTTATTTTTCTCCTTCATTGTGTTTACTTGATCCATCGTATATGTGAGATTTTTGTATGGTCGGTATTTTTATTCAGGAGGCTTACAGATTGCCCTAGCATACTTGGTTTGTTTGTAGGGTGGACGGCAGTATACTGCCCAACATCACATCTCACATGATTTAGTACAGTTGGATGTGCATGTCGAATGTACATGCCTGTGTGGCTTATGTCTAACACTTGTTGTATCTCTAGGTGTGCCAAGAAACGCAAGCATATGCAATTATTTGTTTGAGCTTGATATACAATCCCAATTTATGATTTTGATTTTAGCTTCTCAGATTCGTTTGGTATGTAGTGATCAATTTTTGTTCTGATTTGACGATTTTGATCTTTAACAAGATCTACTGTTGTGATATAATGAATTTGGATATATTCACTTTGGTTATCGCTCTTTTGCTTTTGGGTCTAACTTCTTTTAGCTTGGTCTATGAGTATTTCAATAGTTGGATGTAGTATGTGTTAGAAATTTGAGCTTCGTATTAAAAGTATGTTCCTTGTCCAAATTTTGGATTTTTGTTACATTCACATTTGGTTCTTTGTTTTGTTATCTTTGTATCTGCATACTGAGGGTTTGGCTCAACTGCATTTCTTTCTTGCGACATGTATTCAAGGGGAAACTAAGAAGTATGGGATTCAGAATATCATCCTATCTAAGAGGTTCGTTCTTGGCGATTGTAGGCTTTATTAATGTAACGAAGCTAAAAAGTGAGATATCGTTCATGGTTGTTGTCATATTTGAAAATGTTTATTTTAAATATGGTTTAAGAGCGCTATGTATGTTGATGTTGGTAGTTTGTTTTAAGTTCGAACATAACCTCTTTTATGTCTCGGGAAGGGGGTGTTATAGATTTGGTCCTTGAGGTCTGGCATTTTGTTATGGAACTGGTCCTTTATCTTCATTTATTGCAAAAGAACCATCCACCTATACAATTTGTCTTGAATTTGGTCTCGACCGTCCGTTATCTCCGTTAAGTACAAGGACAAAATGGTCAATTAACCATTTTTGTTTATTTTATGATTATTTATTTTTGACTAAACTACAAATTTGGTCCCTATGGTTTGTTGTAAGAGGAGGGAGGCAGAAAGGGGGAAGATGGGAGATGAAGGTAGAGGAGATTGGTGATAAGGCTGCAATAAAGGAGTATTTGAGGGGAATAAGAAGTAGACGAAGGGGAGGCGGAGAGGGTCACCGACGATAGGAGAGCGGAGATAGAAGACAGTGAGGTTGGGACTGAGAAAAAAGGTTTCGAGGGGTGGCTTCTGTCTAAACCTAGGTCACTGAGAAGAGAGACTAGCGTCGGAGAAGCAGGCCAACGCCAAAAAAGAACGCTAGAGTCAAAAAAGAGAGGCTAGAGTCTTGAAGCTTTCAGGGTTGAGTTCTGTGTATGAGTGTGTTTGTCTCTACACACACACACACATATATATATATATATATATATATGAGTAAATTACATTTTCGGTCCCTATAACTTACATATTTTATTATTTAAAAAATCAAAATTTTTTGTCTATTAATAAAAAATGAATTACTTTCAATAGCTATCAGAACCATCTTCCGTATTTTGGAATAACAATTGTATTTAAATTTTAGTAATACCCAATCTTGGCCTAGATTTAATGTAAAGTTCAGTTTGCTATTCTATTGATGTTAAATCTAAATTTGTTGTTTGAGACAATTAAATATTGATATATAAAAAAGAGTTTACCTTTTAATTAATGTTTTACCGAAAATTTTACATTAATTCAAATAACACAAATTGAAAACACACGTAAATTATACTAATTCTCCGAATTAGTATACTCATTCCACAAATGATCAATTTATTCATTTCGAAGTTCAAAGTGAGTGTCTTTATCCTTGATATTTTTATCTTGAGCAAGAAACTGTTCAAATCCAACATTTTATTGTTTACCATCTCAATTCCCATATCTGGCACTTCACATCGTTCTTCGATTGGTGCATTAATATCACGTTCATCTTCTATGATCATATTATGTATAATGATGCACGAAGTCATTATATCATGCAATATTTCCTTATTCTATAACCGTGCAAGTCATGCTATCAATGCAAATCTTGATTGCAATGCGTCAAATGCACGTTTCGTGTCTTTTCTACATGATTCTTGTCTCATTGCAAAATATTTTTTTAGCGCCACGTGGATCATGAACAGATTAAACGAGAGTGATCCATTTTGGATATATACCATCAGCTAAATAATAATCCATATTATACGATTTTCCTTTGACAATCATAATTAGCATGAGGAGCATTACATGCTACAAAATTTGCAAAAATATGAGAGGACTCCAGTACATTAATGTCATTATTGGACTCTGGTAAACCAAAAAAAATGTATGTCATATACAAAGATCATAGTCAACTACATCTTTCAAAATAACACTTAGAGATCTACTACGACCGAAATATTGTCATCCCCAACCTGTTGGAAAATTCTTCCATTTCCAATGCATACAATCTAGATTACCTAATATTATTGGAAAATCTCGTCGTTCTCCACTTTGAAGTAGTCGTGTCACATCATTATCATCGGGTGTTTGTAGATAGCGGTCTCCCAACACCTTCATAATAGCATGCAAAATCATCTAAAAGCTTCTAAAACTGTGGATTCGTCTATCTTAATGTACTCATCTGTAGACTCTGTAGAAACATCATATGCCAACATTCAAAAAACGGTAGTTACTTTTTGAAAAACAGACAATCCAAGTATGCTGCATTCATCCATTTGTTGGATAAAGTAGTTGTCATGACTTTGGATAACATCCAAAATACAACCAAAAAAAAAAAAAAAAGTAGTTGTCATGACTTTGGAGTGAAGTGAATTTTTTGTATATAAATAGGGGTGATTCAGTAAGCCAAATCACACACATATCATCTTTAGCTTAGTTTTCTATCGACATATTATTTCATAAAAATGTCTCCATCAGTCCGAAGTTCATCCTACAAAGATAACGAAGATATACATTTATGTCATTGTTATCTTGATGTATCTCAAAATCCAATAATAGGTAGAAACCAATCAAAAGAAAAGTTTTGGGCAAGAATAGAAACTCACTATCATGCGATTGAGTCGTTCGCAACCAATCATCGACCAAGAAGATCATTGGAAACGAGAATGTTTTGCATTCAGAAAGCTACCAAAAAATTACGATGGTGTATCAATCAAGTTCGAAATGGGAATCCAAGTGGTGCTTCTGAACAAGATATCGTAAGTATTTATCATTCTAGTTGTTAATTGTTTTGTTAATTTAAATACAACATGTATTTTTCATAGATGAACGAAGCGAAGGAGATGTTAAAACTAGACGCATCCTACAAAAAGGGTTTTAAGTTTGATCATGTCTGGCACCTAATGAAAGATTGTGAGAATTTATCAAATGTCAGTGCAACACCTCAATATCAACGCCAAAGTCCTTATCAATCACCTTCTCCTGGTCCTGGTTCATCGTCAGGGACAGATAGTGGTTTACCTTTGTTGAATCTTAACGACGAAGAAGGTATTACTTTAACTCAAAGACCAATTGGTGTAAAAAAAGCAAAACCCAAGCTCCAATATGATAATAAGCTAGAGATTCTAGTCAAGCTTAGTAAAAAAATGAGCAAAGCTATAAACAAAAACAGTGAAGCTATCATGAAAAGTAATGAAGTTCAAGCTGAGAGAAATGCAATAGATACAAGGTTGGCAGATGACAAAATTCTGTTCACTGATTTAAATTCTATCTCTGATTCTGTGTTTTCTGAGTTTATAAAAAATGAAAAAATCCGAATAATGAGAAAGAGAACAGAAGAACATCAAGTTGATACATATGGATAAGGACCAGAATACCAAGCATCTCAATATCGAGCATCTGAAGAAGGAATTTAAGACGAAGCCGAAGGATCTTGAAATGTGATATAAAACTTTAGTCACTATATAACTAGCTTAAACCAATAGACACTTTAATTTATGTCATGGTTTTTAGATTTTCCATTATGAAACCACCCTTATCTGGTATTATGTATGTTTCATTCTGTTATGAATTTGTATTTTATTACTTTTACGTTAATGTCAAATTTTCTTTGTCTTATTTTCAGTTTTAATTTTTAATTACATATATGTATATACATAATTACATATATATATATATATTAATTAACATGATGAATATTAAAAAAAAAACAAATATTTGTCATATATATATATATATATATATGGGGTAAGTTATATATAATTAAATAAAATAGGATATATTTAAAAAAAATAAACATATTTGCTAAATATTTAATGGAGATAGTGGTTTTGGTTTTGCCGTCCTCAATTCCACACGGCACATATGCCTATGCCGTTCACAAACTTCTTAAAATTGCCGAAAGCCGGCGGTTGGAGGTGTTCCCTACCCTAACATATTTCTTTTATTTTTAGTTCTTTGTTAGAGTTTTTAATTTAAATTGTTTGTATGATATATATAGGAAAGGGTTTAAACGATAACACCTTCATTTTACGAGAATGTGAAAACACTCTTTTACTATAGACAATCACATGTAATACTATTATTCCAATATTTCATCACATATGATACATATGTGATATTAAATCAGAGACGCGGGCGATTTTCGATGCAAAGCCAAGTCGTCCTTACAGGCTTACACCACTAAGCCCCCTTACATGCATTATCACATGTGATAAGAGTGTTGTTGATATGATACCATAATCCATCAAGACTATCACATGTGATGTTAAATCATAGATACAGACAATCTTTGGCGCGAGCTAAGTCGTAGAACACGTCGTCCGCATATCACATGGTCATCTCACGCGTATTATCACATGTGATAAGGGTGTTCTTGCGTTCTCGCGTTCTCGTAAAATGAAAGTGTTCTCGTTTGAACCTCCACCTTATATATATATATATATATATATATATATATATATATATATATATATATATATATATATATATATATATATATATATATATAGGGTTGGGTTCACGTGAGACCCGTAAGACCAATTTATGTTCATTGATCAATTTTATAAGTTAATGATCTAATAATTTAAAGTTGCACGGTGTCAATTTTATGATTATTAAGAAGTCTCATGTCAATTTTGTGATTATGAATGTTCAGATTGTAGATTTAATCTAAGGATTGAGAATTGGTTTTACGGGGCTCACAAAAAACTCTTGGTTTCACATGATTCCAAGTCTATCTATCTATCTATATATATATATATATATATATATATATAAGTAAATATTTTAGTTCATATGTGTTGTAATGATTATTCATTTATTTGTACGTCAAAACTTTATAAAAGCATCTTCAATATAGGTTGTTATAAACAAAAAAACCTATGATTCAAAAGAAAATAAAAAACAAATTAAATTAAATTTGAATATTTCAAAAAGTCTAATATTTCGCAAAACAAAATCAAAATATCGAAAATTAGAAGATGCGCGAAAGCCAAGAAATGTAATCTAAAAATTGTTGTATGGGTATATTTGTAATCTCATTTCATGAAATGGACAATAAGACACCCAATTGAGAATCAGATTCCATTTTTTTACTTTACAATTACATCTATAAGATTATAAAATGCATAAAATAGCAATCTACTTTCATAAATTTCTTTATCATAGTTAGGGGTGCTCACGGTTCGGGTTGATCGGGTTGGAGCCGTTTTAACAACCCAACCCAATGTTAGCGGTTTGAACATTTTCAACCCAACCCAACCCAACCCAACCCAACCCAACCCGTTCGGGTTGTTCGGGTTGATCGGGTTGTGTTTAAACAATGTAAAATCACATAAAAATAAAGAAAACTTTCCTTTGAAATACGACCGACCATTCAAGATAATATGCAAGTTCATCAAATATTTAGATATTACAATAAAAATGTTTAAACCAAATGATAATACAACAATCAACAATAATAGTTTTAGACGTTTTCAACCCCGATGCTTTCGCTTTTTTGACGTTGAGGTTGGTCATGTCATGATTGTCATCTACAATTCAAAGCTATAGTTAAGGTCTGGTTCATCGGGTTGTCGGGTTGGTCTGGTTTTTTTGGGCCTGACCCGATTGCAACCCAATAAGGTCGGGTTGGCTAATTTTTTTATCGATCATGCATCGGGTTACCTCGGGTTGGGGTTTTTTTTTTAAATTCGGGTTGGATTGGTCGGGTTCATCGGGTTTTTGAGCACCCCTAATTATAGTATTGTATTTTTATTTTTTCTTATTATAGCAATGTCATTTCAAACTATTTTTTATTAGAACATTGTACTTTGAAAAATTTACTCATTATAGCATTGAGTAGCCTTTTGATTTAAATTTACCCATTATACCAGGTTTTCATGCCACCTCATTGTCCATGTAGGTTGTCCACATATAATATAGTGATGTGAATTTTTTACTACATCATTGTACTTTCAAAATTATTTTATCATAGCATCTACTAGTTCTTATTAAACACTGTATTTTTAATTTTAATATTTAGATATTTTACATGTTATTTAATAAATATATTAAATGAGTTAAAATAATTTTAAATTATTCATTAATATACCAATATCAATAAAACTAGTAGAACACAACTTATCTCACTAATTTTTTTAAAATAAGTGTTTTTTGAAAAAAGAAAATAAGAATTATTCCTTTTTACCAAAAAACATTATCTTTTAAAAAATATATTATATTTGTTCAAAAAAATTTACTTGACGTATAAATATATTAAATTAATTAGATTTTTTTTGAATTATTTATTAATATAACAATATTAAAAAATTATAGATCACAATTTATTTTGTTAATATTTTAAAGAGAACTTTAAAAGATATGTATTTATTTGAACCATATTAAATAAGAAGCGTTACATTTTTTACAAATAAAATATATCTCGAAAATAATGTTTTATATTTATTTAAGAAATATTTTACTCTAAAATATTTAATTTGTATGCAACTTAATAAGAAAAAGTCAAAAAATTATATGTTTTTTAAATCATAACAATGAAAAACGAAAATGACTAATAATAATTTGAAATAGATTTTTATTTTTATTTAAGTTAAGTCATCAAAATGATGTGTCATCCACATCATTTCATTAAAGCCACAAACAAAAAAAATCAAGGCGTTAACCGGTTTAAAAGGTAACAGGTTAGCCATTCCTATTATGGGTAGATTTTGGTAAGTACGATGTCTTAATAAAAAATAATTTGGAAATACATTGTTGTAATAAAGAAAAACAAAAGTAGAATGCTATAATAAGAAAAATTTATGAAAGTAGGTTGTTATTTCATGAATTTAACCCTATTATATTTTGGACAAAAAAGTTAATTATCGACAACTCTATTGGATCCCATAGGGAACCCGTATTTAAAGACAGTAATATGAAGGGACATTTTTTGGCTCACTTAGCGACTGAGGCAAGTGTCACGAGGTCAAACTCGAAACCTATATTGTATTTGAACAAACTCACCCAATGCCTTTGTCGACTGACCTACATGACAGAGGCAATATCAGTATTTCTTTTTATTTTAATTATGTTAAGCTAGTGGATGTTGATGATCAATTTGGTTAAAATAACTTTATTCAATATTCCATATTTAAGGCAGTAGCTTGATCTAATAACATTCAAATCAATTTATATAATTAAAATAGACATTATTGATAACCCATAACTTAAAGTTTATATAAAGCTCACAAATCTGATATCTTTTTGATATATAACAAGCTGTCACAAAACGGCTGTGCCCCGGTCGGCAAATAACTGAAATGTTATTATCCTAAACTGGAAGATTAGAGTTTGAGTTTCTTTTGAGATGTTATTTTTATTTACGAGTCTCGTTCCAATAAACTAAAAAAATGAATCTGACACGGTCATCTAGCAAAACATAGAGAAGGAATCATTCTTACCTACCCGTTAATTAATTAACTAAGATCTATTTTGAAATAAATTAAAATATATTTGTTTTAACTAGAAAGGTATTCGTGCAATGCATCGAGACACATTTCAATTTCAATGTTTCATTTTATTGTTTATCCATGTCGATATAAATACGATTTTATGTGGTTTTGATAAAGCGATAATGTTTTTATTTTTGAATAAAATATAAATTTGAAAATATCATATAAAATTTGTGAAAAATATATCAATATTAGTATCAAATTAACTATTTAAAAGTTCTTGTTTGTATATTTTTTTTAATTCAAGTTTTTTTATTATAATTTAATTTAACTTAATTTAGGTTTAAAAATATTTTTTTATAAAGATAATAATTAAGTATTCTGTTAGAACTCAATAATTATCTTAATTATATTTTAGATTTTTTTATATTTTAAAATGAGATGTTTATTCTTTATTTGATTATGTTTATCCGCAGTTAGTTACATGAATTCAAACATAGAGCGTTAATAAGTTGTATTTATGCACAATTTACTTGTAATCTTGAATTTTTAAGAAATATGCATAAATAAACAGTACTTCATGCATAAAAAATGATTTTTAAGAGTTTTTGTCAAATGCTTTATAATATAGTATAAATAAATTAACCAAATGACTAGTTGTGTACTTGTGCAATGCGGCGGGAGTCGTGAATTTTAACGATTTTGAAGCTTCACTGGTTTTATTATAAAGATTTAACGACGATATAAGTTACACTTGGTCTTTACATATTAATACAGTTTGAATACATAAGAGTTATGGTTCCGATTACAATCTATCAATGAAAAAAATTGTGTGACAGTTTAAAATCCAACATATTTAAATGACTCCACAAATGTGTTCGATTTACACCAAAAACAAAGAATCAAAAGATCAAGAGCGAAACCGAGAGTTCTAGAACAATTGAATGAGAGAACTTTTAATAACCCATGGTGAATATCAATTTGAATGTGCATAGAGGTAAGAGAGGGTGAAAAGTATCAAAAGTATCAAAAGTATCCTGGCAACGTGAAAAGAAAATGTAATAATGTGCATTAGTAACTTGTACTATATGTTATTTTAATTATAGATTAAGAGATTTTAAGACTAAATACATAAAATAGTAGTACTTAATGCATCATAAGTTATTTTTAAGACTTTATGTATAAATATATAGTACTTTGTGCATTAAAAATTATTTTTAAGACTTTTGATAAATCTGATTTATAAGATAATATGGATAAATGGTTTATCATTAATATATAAAAAGATTTAAAAAAGATGGAAGTTTAGTTAATGAACATTAAATGTGTTGCTTAGAACATACTCTCGTGGATTGGAAGGTGTGGTCAACGCAGATTTATTCCATTTTCTCTTAAACACAATTAATGTTCTTTTCACTCTGTCTCTTTGTCAGATATATTTTAATGTCTTTTTTTTTTCTCAATATTTAATACATTTATAATTTATTATTAAAAATCATAATTAATTCATTTATTTTATAACACTAACATCTTGTTTAAATGTTAATATATTTTAGGGAAAAGTACAATAAAAACCAATGGACTTTCTTGTTTGGAATGATTAAGTCTTTAGACTTTTTTTTTGGAACAAATAAGTCCTTGGACATTTCAAAACATGTTAAATAAGTCATTGGACAATTTTTTCGAACAAATAAGTCATTGGACATTCCAAAATATGTTAAATAAGTCCTTGGACAATTTTTGGAACAAATAAGTC
>NC_037538.1:14091412-14100639 GCF_001531365.2 Cynara cardunculus var. scolymus | reverse complement strand
CTTATTTAACATATTTTGGAATGTCCAAGGACTTATTTGTTCCAAAAAATTATCCAATGACTTATTTAACATGTTTTGGAATGTCCAAGGACTTATTTGTTCCAAAAAAAAGTCCAAGGACTTATTTGTTCCAAAAAAAAGTCCAAGGACTTAATCATTCCAAACAAGAAAGTCCATTGGTTTTTATTGTACTTTTCCCTATATTTTATTTTAAATTTATATATTAATTGATAAATATATTATTAGAAAAAAGATCTTATGTATCATGGTAGTTTGCTCCGGTCCCCTTACGAAACTTTTGTTATTGAGTTAGTCATGCACTTCACATGTTTCTAACGATTCACATGACATTATCAAATGATACAAGTCTTAGATAAGAATCTACAACGGACCTTGTTGACGATCCTTTACTCCGACAACATCTAGGGTTTCTCGAACAATGTGATATCTCACACTGGTAAATCATTAACCCTCCTCTAAATTACATACATAAAAGAGTAAGTTATAGAATTGGTCCTTAATGTATGTCGATTATTACAGAATTGGTCCTTGATGTATGTCGATTATTACATAATTGGTCCTTAATGTATGTCGATTATTATAGAATTGGTCTCTTAACTTCATTATTACAAAAGAAACCTTTACATATGTAGACATTTTTGAATTTGGTCCCTTAAGACAAACAACCGTCTATTTTTCATGTTAAATATGAACGCAAATTTGTCAATTTAGCTTTGTTATTATACACCTTTTTTAATCAACTCTGTATTTATTTTATTTTTCTTGCATATTCATCTTCTCCAAGAACGTCATGCTAAACACAAGAATTTGACAACAAAATTATACAAATTTAATTAAAATACGAATCAACATAAATCAATCCTAAAATCAAAAACCTTAAATCAAACCCTAAATCCAAATCCAATCCCACGAACACCAACAACATTTAACAAAATCCAAATCCAAATCAAATCCCAAATGCAAACCCTTTCACCTAGAAGTTTAAATAAGTCTTTTTTTATCGGGTAAAGTTCATCGTCTTCCTTTTCCCTCTTTATAAATAAGAGGCATTGAGATTTATTTGAAAGAGAGTTGTAGCACTGTAGAAGTTCCAAATTGTCTTTACATTTTGTAGTTGTAGTTGTAATTTATTTTTCAAGTTTTTAATTTTCAGCTGCTGCCCACTGTGGGCATAATTTGTATTTTATTTTTAATGCAAGTAGCTTTCAAGTATTTATCTTCTTCTACTATGTTTTCACTTTAATTATTAGCTACACACTTTTTGGGTTTGAGTGTGAGTCAAACTTAAAGCTAGTAGGTGACACCTAAGTGTTGCTATCGTTGCTATTTTATAAGTTTGGTCGCTTGAGCCGGGACTTAAACTCAACATGGATAAGCCGATCACTTTGAAGTGTTAATATTAGATCTTAGACCCATAGATGGACGGATTCGAAATAAGACTTAAGTGATACACAAAGATTTGAAAAAGTCTTTTGATAATCATGTAGAGATGCAAGTTTTGTATGATTTATTCAAGTTCAAACTTTTGTTGAGATTTATATCACAAAGAGAATTGAGTATAAATCTTAATACTAGTCGAACTTGATATTCTTAGCCAACTTTGCTAAATCGACAAGATTAAGAGTCAACAATAGTGGTGACTTTGTGGGCAGAATCTATAAAGATTCACTTTCGAGAGATCGGGATCTTTATAGACGATTTTTTTATAAAGTATCTGACTATTTTGTTACTATAATTGTTTTAAGTGAAACTTACACTCATATCCATTTTAGTTACTTATTTAGATTTCATTGTTAAAAGCACCAAACTGGCTCAAATATATTTTCTTCTTCTGTAATTGAAATCATTGTATTCTCAGCTTATTACTCGAAACTTTGAATCCGATCCCTATGGATACGATTTCAGTATTTTACCACGTTATTACTTGAAAACAACTCAATAGTGGTGTATACTTGCACCATTGTTGTGCCACATTTACATATGTGCATTTTTGCTACCACTAGCCATCATCTTCTCGTTTTTCGATTCAATCAATTCGACTGTCCGGATTCCATTGAGAGAATAGGTAGTGGGATTGGGGAAAATGGAGAAAAGAGACGGGATATGTGATGTTTTGGACGAAGATGGAAGGTGAGAAGGGAGATGGGAGTTGCCGAAGATGTACGTCATTGACGATGAGGGAGTATCGTCACTGTGTTGGATCTCAATGTTGATCGGTGATGGAGGGGGTTGTCGAAGAAGACCACCAAAGTGGATTTGGGTTTCTATGCTGGTCGGTATTGGAGGGTGCGTTGGAAAAACGGAGATGGAAGGTGGGGGTAAGGAGGGTGCTACCAGAGACGATGGTTCATTTAGATGGCGACTGCCAAAGATGGAGATGACAGCTATCGGAGATGGAGATGTCGGATGCCAGAAATGGAGGAAGAAGGTTCTCTATGTGTCTACATATATGTATATATAACTCATATATATATATATATATATATATATTATTAGAAAATATTATACATTAATTATTAAAGATAATACATAAAAAAAACTAAGGTATCCCCTAACTTATCAGAAAAAAAATTAAAAGAGTTAAGTCAATGAACATCTTTCAAGGCAAAGTTTAAACAATAGAGATGATAATTACAATTATTGAAGTTCAAGGACCATTTTCGAAGATTCTTATAAAACCACAAGGACCAAAATTGTAATTTACTCTTTTTTAAAATATGTTTGGTTTTTTAAGACGTATGAAAAAGCCAAGTGTCACGCATCAAGGTTCCCTTTTGCCTTTTTCCCTCTCCCTCTCGCAATTTAGAAAACATGATTTATAAAGTCAAAATTCTATTACATCATTTAAATGTAACTTTCTTTATCGATTGCAGTAAGTGTGATAGGGAAAAATTGCATAAACCACATCGTAAATGCATCTTGTATCGGTGCGGTTTTGCGGCTTAGCCCAAAATCGAACAGCAAACACCCTTAAGGTTGCATTTGGTACGCTGGACATGACATGACAGAACAAGACATGGATCTCAGTCCTATGTTTGACATGACTTTTATTAGGGGTGAGCAGCGGAACCGGGTATCCGGCTATGATATATTAATAATAAAAAAATAATGTATAAAAGAGATAAAAATAAAAATTGGAAGCTACATAAACTTTTTATTTGGTTTCATTTTAATTGTTTTGACGAAAATTTCAAATGATATATTTTGTTATAAAAATTAATTATTCTATTATAATTTAATAAATTACATAAATTAATTAAAATAAACAAGTCATCAAGGATAAATTGGTCATTTTACTTATTTTGTTCTGTCCAGTTTTATCTTACCAAATATTGAACAATTGTTCTATCCTATTTTGTATTGTTCTGTCTTCTTGTTTGAAAATGGTTAAAAAAAGTTAAACCCATTATGAAAAAATTGACTATTTTAATTGAATTTTCAAAATTAATTAAAAATATTTGAAAATAATATATTGCTTTTGGTTGTCCTTTGTAACTTTTAGGTCCATGTGTTTGGACCTTTTTATGATGCCGACAAGAGTCACTCCTCCAGACACTCGATTCTTTTTATGAACCGTTTCAATGGCACTTTCGTAATTAGTTCCAAACCCCAATGGCATTCTCTTACACCTGACATTTATTGTCTCTCCTCCTCGAGCGGGAATCACGATCTCCTCTTCTTGCCCGTTGCGCTGCTTTTGAATTTCAAACACTACAAGACAAAATAACTACCCCTCTACTACTCCCAAGAATCACCCACTTCCATTCACTCTTCTCCTTCCTTCCATATTCATCTTCATCATTCACCCTTCTCATAATTGCAGGTTTAAGAAATGGGTGCTTCAGGAAAATGGATGAAATCCCTCATACTCAAAAAATCAGACAAACTTGATCAGGTAACCCATTCTTCTTCGAACCCTTTTGTGTCTGCTTCTTTTGTTTGGTTTCTGTTGATCCAATCGTACTTGTTTTGTGTAGGATAAAGTGGGGAGGAGCGGTAAGAAATGGAAGTTGTGGAGGAGTTCATCAGGGGAGATGGGTTTGGGTTGGAAGGGTTTCAAGGGAAGCCACAGAGGAGCAACATCTGCATCTGATGGCTCGGATTCGTCATCTGTTGTCGATTCCGATGCTTTCTCGGCTGCTGTTGCCACCGTTGTTAGGGTTCAACCCAAAGACTTCAAGGCCGTCAGACAAGAGTGGTCTGCAATTCGCATCCAAACCGCTTTTCGTGGTTTTCTGGTAACCTATTTTTTTTTCACCCTCCATCTGTTTGATAATTTGCTTGTATGAAGTCTGAAAATTTAATCTTTAAGGTGGAGTAATTAGTATACGTGGTTTACCCAAATCCATCGTTATCTAGTATTTTGATGATTTCCTTAACCTTTTAGATGGTATTTTAGGGGTATGTAATTAGTTTTCAAATCATATGTAAACCTTGGAAAGATACAATTTTTAATGATCATAAGGTTGGATTCATATAGGCAAGAAGAGCATTAAGAGCTTTGAAAGGAGTGGTAAGGCTTCAAGCTTTAGTCCGCGGACGGCAGGTCCGGAAACAGGCTGCTGTGACCTTAAGGTGCATGCAGGCTCTGGTTCGTGTTCAAGCCCGAGTCAGGGCTCGTCGTGTTCGAATGTCCATTGAAGGCCAGGCGGTCCAGAACATGCTCAACGAACGCCGCTCCCAAGCCGAGCTCTTGAAAGAGGCAGAGGTACTTACAATCAAGACTCAAATTGGTTCACTATTTCGCTTTATTTCAACATCTTTCTTGAAACCGGGAAGAACTACTCTACTCTTTGGGGTAGAGGTCAAGTCTGCCTACATTTCACCTTCCAGATCCTACTTTCGAATGGGATTTACCGAGTCGGTTTGGTTTATCATTCTTGAAATTATGCCCTTCAAAACTCCAGGAAGGATGGTGTGATCGTCGAGGAACTTTACAAGAGGTTAAAGCCAAGATACAAATGAGGCAAGAGGGTGCCTTTAGGCGCGAACGGGCACTAGCATATGGTCTTGCTCAAAAGGTAAAACATTTGTTCGTTCTTTCTCGTTGGAGTTTCATATCAGATAGACATAGATAATCAAACCTTCATATCTGTGGATTTGTAGCAATGGAAATCAAACCAAGGGCTGGATTCAAGAACAAATGCTTCATTAACATCTCTTAAGAGCCAACAGTTCGACAAGAATAGTTGGGGCTGGAGTTGGCTTGAGCGTTGGATGTCGGCTAAGCCATGGGAGAATCGCCTGATGGAGCAAGGCCAGAACGATCCTTTGGAAACAACTCCGCCATCCAAAGTTTGTGCGGACAACCATAAATTAACAAACTCGAAATCATCAGAACCCGAGATGGTTAAAGTGAGACGAAACAATGTGACCACCAGAATATCGGCAAAACCGCCTCAAATCTCTGGCCAACGGACTCGTTTATCGTCCAGCCCAAGTTCAGAGTTCCGATTCGAAGGAAGCTCGGGCTCATCATCTCTATGCACATCGACCACAACTCCAATCTCGGTGGACCGAACCGAAGAGACTACTAACATTAACAACGGCAATAAACCAAGCTATATGAGCTTGACCCAATCAACAAAGGCTAAACAGAGAAACCCGTCTCCCAGAATCTACCGGCAGTCGATGGACGATTTCCATTTTCTTAAAAACTCGGGGGTTTTATGCAACATTGATTCGAACAGCAGCAACTGTTCTGATCCTTCTTCTGTTAATTTGTCGGTTTCTCGACCACTGGCTACCCGAGTCGAGAAAAGCTCGAGGAATCGAAGCTGCTATGCTTGAGATGGTATGCAGAATTGGGTTTTGAATTTGTTGGTAAGTTCAACAGCTTGTTGTTCTGTAATGGTGTAAAATAGTAAGGTGTGTTTGTAATTGGAGTTCTTGATGCTTTTGAGTCTTTCATTCGTTTGTCTAAATGAAAAAACAACTGAAATTTGCAGTTATTATTTTTTAGCTTATTGAAAAATCCCCGTTTATTTAGCAATATGCTGACTTTTTGAAAAGCTACTTCTAGTAGCGTTCCAATAAGCTTATTAGCATATAGTTTCAGCTAATTTGTCAGACATAGCTTAAAGAGACCGGTTACTAAGGATTTTGAAAACTTGATGACAACGAAGAGACGAGCCGTTTACGTTCGTTTTATAGCTTGAACCTTGACTCCATATTTGAAGTGGAGAACAACGGTAAAACGGAATTCTAACGGGTTTTCCATGTTGGGCGAGTGTCGAAATACGTATCTTTGGTATAGATGAATCAGTGCAAGCTTGATTTCTTGCAATGCGAATTTCTGACCAATACATGCTCGAGGTCCAAGCCCGAAGGGAATGTTGGCATAGGGATGTCGTTGTTTTTCTTCATCGCAATTCGGGTCGAACCTTTCTGGTTTGAACTTTTCCGGCTCCGGGAAGTTCTTGGGATCCTTGGCTAAAACTCCGACTGCCATCCACACCCATGTTCCCTTTGGAAGTATGTAACCTCCGATCTCGACTCGTGTCGATGTTTCCCTTGCTACTAAAGGAGAAACTACATGAAACCTCATTGCTTCCTTGACCACCTACAATTAAGATAAAACATTCAAGAGACATTTTATTGCTTCTAAGTGTCCTAATAGACTGCTTGTAGGATTAAACCATTTCGATATATAAACCTATTTTTGTTATAGTATAATTGGAAAATGAAGGTTATRGAGCTATTGGACTTTACCTGATCAAGATACGGGAATTTCGATTGAAGATCATGAGACGTTGGAACCTGATCGCGTGGACCAAACGCATCTATCTCTTGAAGCAACTTCTTCTCGACTTCCGGATGCCCAGAAACCAGATAAACAGCCGATGAGAGTGTAAATGACGTCGTTGCTGATCCAGCGAGAAGATGTTCGTAAGCTAAGCTACTGATGTAATCCGGGGTGAAGATGTTCTTCGAAACCGTCTCCGATTCCCTCGCATTCAATACTAGCGACAAGAAATCTTGCGATCCTCTTTCTTTGTCCTTCATTTTCTTGATCACGATCTTGTCGAGTTGACTACTCAATATACTGAGTGTTTGTTCGATTTTCCAGTCCATGGTGAACGGAATTCGTTTCAGAATCTGGCGAAAGGGTTCTTGGAGGATCGGTAGTAGGAGGCCGAGGATGACCGAAAACGAGCCCGATAAGTCATTTTTGAGCATCGTTGTGGAGTAAATGTGTTGCCTGAAAAACGAGTCGATTTGCTCATCGCCGTGCTGATGCTGCTTGGGCTTCGAGAGGCAGAAATCGAAGCCGAAAGCAGCTTTTCCGATCACATCAGTCGTCATTTTGAGCGATAGTTCATTCAAATTTATGTCGTGATCTTGGTTTGGGAGATCTTGAAGTGCGGTTTCGACAATGGATTGCATCGTTGGGACTAATTTGGCCAAGTGTGATGGCTGGTATACAGAGACGATGGTGTTTCTCATGGTTGACCATCTTGAATCCCTGAAATTTATACTCGATGTTTTGGAAAACTTATGTGAAAAAAAAGAGCTGAATGCTGATTCAGGTAATTTCTTTTTTGGAAACCCATTAAGCTCATTTCTTCAAAGAAAATACCTGATTCAGATATAAATCTGAAACATGGTCTGAATACCTGACCCAGAAAAGCCCTTTTTTATGGAGTGGGGAAGACATGATGGGAGAAGGGATACTTCTGTTGGGAATGTCTTTGAATTTTTTGATGCCAACTTCTCTGCACAGCTCAGCATCAGCCACAATAACCAGTGGCTGTCTGCCCATGTGAAACCTGATTCACATGTTTGACTTCAATTTTTCAAAATAGTCAACTCTTTTTGTATGTTTTGACTTTTTTCAAGTCCATAAATAACTTGAACAACCCGACCCATGTTTAACCGGGCCTCCAATTGAAAACCGTAACTGATTTGAGCCCAAAGGATTGGATCGGTCATTCGGTCTTCTAATCATCAATCATGGGCCTCAGGCCCAATGTGTACTTCAATCAAGTCAACTTTTCAATATTATAGATTATATTTCTCCATTTACAACATTTCATTTAATAGGGTGAGTTCACATTTCATTCACCATGGATACACGTTAGAATGAGATGGATCAAAATGTACCAGGTCAATCCCTGTATCAAGTGCGATTGATGGGTGAGTTTAAGATTAAAGGTAATCAAGGGTTCAAATCTCTCCTTACGCTTCTCACCTTAACTTTCTTTCTCACATGATCATTTACCTTCATTTTTTTTTATCATTTAATGTTTTTCGTTACCAAACTAGTTTATCTGTTAATTTATTAATTAACAAGTAACTTATCAGCCAATTTATCAAACATAACCAAAATCAAACTTCTATGTTAATTTGAGTCCAACGAATATATTAGCAACATCCGCATCAAATCATGGAGTCAAACTTAAACCTCCCGTCTAACCGGTGGATCAGTGACTTCAGTTATTATAGAAAAACTCAAAAAATCAGAGGATCTCCACTGTATGATTCTTATCAGAAAAAAGTGTAATTGCTTGTAAGAATTATTACTATGGAGTTTCTTATAAGAACCTCATGTCCTTTAGGTGCTTGAGTAAAAACCTTGGATCTTACTTTTTTTTCTTGATTTTATAATTATTAATATAATAATTACTGATGTTGAAAGAGTAAATGTACCCACAAAAAGGAAGAACTACTATTGTTAATTTGATAAGTTAAGGAAAGAGGTTGGGACGTACCAATCTTTTTGCAGGCTCTGTTACATCCAAAACTTTTGATTACATTACATAAATAAAATAACAGAGAATACATACGTTTTGAACAAAAATGGGTTAAACATAAAACGATTAACAATCTGAAACTAAACCTAAACCATTAATGATTTGAACCCAAAACCAAACAATTAATGGTTTGACCCTAAATAACTTCGGCTATAGTTTTATACATGTCGATAAAAAACCCTAAACACATGTAAATTTGAGTCTCCAAATTTCGGAGATCTTGTTCAAAATCTCACGGTTAACATGATAAGGGACAGCCACGAGGTTCTTACAAGGTCCTGGTGTCGGTGTTGACTACTCTGGATTTGACTTTGGAAGTCAAAGTCAAACAAATTTTAGGGTCCAAAATCGATGATCCTTTCCTACTAATACTATACCACTACCCGAAACCAAAATCAAGAGCCACAAAATTCCAGATTTGAGGATTAAACAGCAATCATTGATTCAAACTAC
>NC_037538.1:14089282-14091282 GCF_001531365.2 Cynara cardunculus var. scolymus | reverse complement strand
AATGGTCCATAAAAGTAGACCAAAATCCCAGCAATTAAGGCTAAAATAGTGAAAATTGATGACTCTGTGATTGCAGGAATGATGGATGCTTCCATTTGAAGAGATGGTTTTAGGGGGAAGAAGAAGAAAGAGGGTATTTATGATGAATGGTTTTGGGTAATTAAAGGCATTTTTATAAGATGTTTGTGTTTTGCATTATTCAGATTGAAAACCATGGATTTCGGAAGTAGTGGTGTGGTGGGACTCATTCCGACTGTGACATTGCAATAATGTTGATGTTTTTTATTTGGAGAGATGATTAAAGGGGTGTTAGAGATTGTTTATTTTGGGTGTTTTTTGATTTATTTCGATCTGGCATCGGTGATAAGCTAAATGCTAGTGTTTGGATGAGGAAAAATAAAACTGTTTATACCGGTGTTAAACCGGTAATAAACAGTTTTTGATAGGTTAATCCTTCCTGATTTAAAGATCTGTTTATTATCAATTTATCATTTTAACCCTATTTTATCAATGTTTGTTAATCATTAATCTTATTGATATAAATTTTTGTCAAAAAAATTATTATAAATGATAAAAAATAAATTTTTACATGTTAAAAAATCAAACAAGTCAATAATATGAAAGACCGTCATTTTTTATCATTTTATATATATATAAGCAAAATTTGCCAAATACTAAAAAACAACTTATCAGCTTCTTGCTTTTTGGTACCGCTATAAGTTAATTCAAACACTTTTTTTATAAAACTCAGGTTTGATACAACATAAGTTAATAAGCACTTTAACAAAAAAAAATATAAGTTGTTTTTAATAAACAATCCCAAACACCCCCCTTAAGGTAGTGGAAAAGGAGAGGGTATTTATGGGTAGGCCAAAGGGAATCAAACGAGCGATGGTTTTGGTTGATCAAGGCATCTTTATAAGTCGTTTGTCATGTCATTATTTTCATTGAAAGCGATATCGAAAGAGTAGAGTGGGCTTGTGGGGTAGGGATTGTAAATAATTACAAGGATCTTACGTATCTAAAAACGCTTTGTTATATATGATAAATGTTGTAAATCATATTCTTTTACTAAAGTAGGGCTACGCATCCATAAGACATATAACGGAAATCTAGGATTTAACATCAACAAATAACAATCCAAACTTTACAAAATTATATATCAGGATGAGTCTTATTAAAACTCATTAACTGTCGCTACCTTCAAAGTATGAAAGACGTCTTCAATTAACTAATGCTTTTGAGTCTTTCATTCGTTTGTCTAAATGAAAAAACAACTGAAATTTGCAGTTATTATTTTTTAGCTTACTGAGAAATCCCCGTTTATTTAGCAATAAGCTGACTTTTTGAAAAGCTACTTCTTGTGGCGTTCCGGTAAGTTTCCTCGCTGTGGCTTTGCTTATCTTTCGTTTTATCAAACATGACTTGGTTTATCAATTAACAAGCTTATTAGCAAATAGTTTCAGCTAATTTGTCAGACATAGCTTAAAGAGACCTGTGACCGAGGATTTTGAAAACTTGATGACAATGAAGAGACGAAGCCGTATTACGTTCGTTTTATCGCTTGAACCTTGACACCGTATTTGAAGTTGAGAACGATGCCAAAACTGAATTCTAACGGGTTTTCCATGTTGGGCGAGTGTCGAAATACGTATCTTTGGTATAGATGAATTAGTGCAAGCTTGATCTCTTGCAATGAGAATTTCTGACCAATACACGCTCGAGGTCCAATCCCGAAGGGAATGTTGGCATAGGGATGCCGTTGTTTTTCTTCATCGCAATTCGGGTCGAATCTTTCTGGTTTGAACTTTTCCGGCTCCGGGAAGTTCTTGGGATCCTTGGCTAAAACTCCGATTGCCAACCACACCCATGTTCCCTTTGGAAGTATGTAACCTCCGATCTCGACTCGTGTCGATGTTTCCCTTGCTACTAAAGGAGAAACTACATAAAACCTCATTGCTTCCTTGACCACCTACAATTAAGATAAAACATTCAAGAGA
>NC_037538.1:14085451-14088514 GCF_001531365.2 Cynara cardunculus var. scolymus | reverse complement strand
TTGGGACTAATTTGGCCAAGTGTGATGGCTGGTATACAGAGAGGATGGTGTTTCTCATGGTTGACCATCTTGAATCCCTGAAAACCCATTAAGATCATTTCTTTAAAGAAAATACCTGATTCAGACACATTTTTTTTATTATCTGAAACATGGTGTAAATACCTGATCCAGAAAAGCCCTTTTCTATGAAGTGGAGAAGACAAAATGGGAGAAGGGATACTTCTGTTGGGAATGTCTTTGAATTTTTTGATGCCAACTTCTCTGCACAGCTCAGCATCTGCCACAATAACCAGTGGCTGTCTCCCCATGTGAAACCTGATTCACATGTTTGACTTCAATTTTTCAAATTAGTCAAATTCTTTTTGTATGTTTTGACTTATTTCAAGTCCATAAATAACTTGAACAACCAGTCCTATCTTTAACCGGGCCTCCAATTGAAAACCGTAACCGATTTGAGCCCAAAGGATTGGATCGGTCATTCGGTCTTGTAATCAATCATAGGCCTCAGGCCCAATGTGTACTTCAAGTCAACTTTTCAATATTTTAAATTATATTTTTCCATTTACAACATTTCATTTTATAGGATGGGTTCACGTGAGAGAGAAAGAGAGTTAAAAATGTAATTACTTGTAAGAATTATTATTATGAAGTTTCTTATAAGAACCTCACGTCTTTTAGATGCTTTAATAAGAACCTTCGATCTTACTTTCATTTTCTTGATTTTATAATCACTAATATAATAATTACTGATGTCGAACGATTAAATGGACCCAAAAAAAGGAATAAATGGACCCAAAAAAAAAAGAGGCGAAGAACTACTATTGTTAATTTGATAAGTTAAAGAAAGAGGTTCTTACAAGGTCCTGGTCCTGGTGCCGGTGTTTACTACTCGGGATTTGACTTTTGAAGTCAAAGTCAAACAAATTTTAGGGTCCAAAATCGATGATACCAAAACCACTAGCCGAAACCAAAATCAAGAGCCACAAAATTCCAGATTTGAGGATTAAACAGCAATCATTGATTCAAACTACGTAAAGGAACAGAAAACGAAATCAAACCTGAAGATGGGGCCATATTTGGTGGCAAGAAGAGCGAAGAGATCAGGGCCATGTTGAGCAAGCAAAGGCAGGTGTCCGACGAATGGAATGGGTGGAGGACCTGGTACTTTTCTTACACCCCATAATGGTCCATAAAAATAGACCAAAATCCCAGCAAATAAGGCTAAAATAGACCAGTGGCTGTCTGCCCATGTGAAACCTGATTCACATGTTTGGGCCATGTTGAGCAAGCAAAGGCAGGTGTCCGACGAATGGAATGGGTGGAGGACCTGGTACTTTTCTTACACCCCATAATGGTCCATAAAAATAGACCAAAATCCCAGCAAATAAGGCTAAAATAGTGAAAATTGATGATTCTGTGATTGCAGGAATGATGTATGTTTCCATTTGAAGAGATGGTGTTTTAGGGGAAAGAAGAAGAAAGAGGGTATTTATGGGTCGCCAAAAGGGAATCAAATGTCGAATGGTTTTGGGTAATTAAAGGCATCTTTATAAGATGTTTGTTTTGGCATTATTCTGATTGAAAACAATGGATTTGGGAAGTAGTGGTGGGAATCACAAGTTAACAACCCCCTTTTATGGTAATTTCGTAATTAGTATGAATAGCTACAAGACAAGATTACATTACATCATACCCACTTCTATTTACACTCGAGAGATATCACAAGAAACCCACTTTGGTTCTTGAGGAATTTCATCATTTTTGTTTGATTAGTAGCCAAGATTTCTCATAATTGAAATGGGTTTTCAGAAAAAATGGATGAATAGCAAGTTTTCCTAAATGATTTTTTTTTTGGGTTTTACTAATGATTCACATATGAATCACTTGTTTGTACGTTCTCAACATTTTTACTTTTTTTTATTTGGACCTTCAGCTAGAAAAGACAAAAAGAAAATTAGATATTTAAAACCATCTTATGTTTTATGACGAGACTCGTTCGAACTGTGCCATTGCAATAATGTTGATGTTTTTTATTTGGAGAGATGATTAAGGTAGTGGAAAAGGAGAGGGTATTTATGGGTAGGCCAATGAGAATCAAATGATCGATGGTTTTGGTTGATTAAGGCATCTTTATAAGCCGTTTGTCTTGTCATTATTTTCATTGAAAGCGATTTCGAAAGAGTAGGCTGGGCTTGTGGGGTAGGGACAATTACAAGGATCTTACGTGTCTGAAACGCTTTGTTATGTATGATAGAGGTTGTAAATCATATTCTTTTTACTAAAGTAGGGCTACGGTCCCTAGGCATCCATGAGCAGAAAGGCTTGCATACATTATAACATCTTTCTAAATGTATACACTTGATTACATATCACGGAAATCTAGGATTTAACATCAACAAATAATAATCCAAACTTTACAAAATTATATATCAGGGATGAGTCTTATTAAAACTCATTAACTGTCGCTATCTTCAAAGTACGAAAGACGTCTTCAATTAACTAATTTTTTCTCGTACGCCTCTAACTAGCATTCAACTCATCACAGTGCCGTTAGTACCGTTCCTCAACGAGGATTTGATGCAAATGCCGACTAATAAAAATGGTTAGACTTCATGCTTACTGAGTTCAAGCAGTTTGAATCAGTTTTCATCATAATTATAAAATAATAAAACTGAAAGACTACTTTTTAAATCATAATTTCTCAAAATGAAATGTTTTTATCGTAAAAGGAACATCTTTCTAACATTTTCGTGATGAAAATTCTAAATGAAAACACCTGTTCAAATATCCGTCGGTAATCCATCGGAAATTTAATACCCTGTTTTCTAATAGTAAAACTTGGTAAAATATCCATTGTCTTATCATAGAGCACCTTACACCCATATTGATTAATTTCTCAAAAACACGGATGTTACATAGATATACGACTATATTACTGTATGTATATTTACAATGTAAATATTAGGGGGGGTGCTAATGGCACCCCTTAATAGGGGTGTGAAATTTATTGAAACGTGAACCGTGTCAAAATCAATCAAAATATAATATATTTTATTATTATTA
>NC_037538.1:14082288-14085186 GCF_001531365.2 Cynara cardunculus var. scolymus | reverse complement strand
ATATTTTTTATAAAAATTATGATAAAAATCAATATTTTTTAATATTAATATTTTTATAAAATAAAAAATAATATTTATAATAGTATCTATTTATTATAAGATAATTAAAAAAATTAATATAAAAAAAAGACAACAAAAAGACAAAAAAAAAAACAAAAAGTGAAATGATAACCTAACTATAGGAGTGACATTAGTATAAGATGGGGTGCCATTAGCCTTCCCCAAATATTAATGTCAGTACTTTCTCTTGTCATTTCCTTAACTCGATTAATTGACGGATAATTATTATGCATTCAACTTCATTACTATCAACACTTTAGTTTCATACAAATAGATTAATTCGTTAGTTCTTTTCTTTCTCTTAATCATGTTTAGCATTCATAACAATTTGACGGGATAAAAAGTATTTTCCTTGTTATCTTCATTGGTTTTTTCATTTGTATTTTTCTTTCATCTGTCATTATCTTTACTTGTGATAGATTAAAAACGATGTCAAAAGGGAGACAAACTTAAAGATTATTACCAAAGAATACCGACAACAGTCAGGGTGCACCATTGAATGTGCTCAGAAGATCAAGTCACTATGGAGATGTTACTTTCAACCTTTTTCTATTCAATAAATCACACAAGCTTTTTATAGAAACATCATCGTCATCGTCATCATCATCATCAACAGTACTCTCCATTTTTTTATTAAGACAAATATGACATGTTTAATTTGTAATCATGTCATTACTAAACATATGTTAAGAACTTCCATTCATTTATATTTTCTTTAAAGAAGACATATTTCAAGTTTGCAGTTATGTTTTAATTTGAACAACGGAAATAAACTTTAATCGTAGTACACTAAATTAATCTGACAATTAAGAATAACTAGTGCTCGGCACCGTGCAAAAGTAATATACAAAAAATAGTGAACCACATCAATATCCTATGCTTCAAAATTGAAAATACTAAATTTTCATAGTACATTTGTAACTCTTCCAATATTTAAAGTCATCCTTCTCGTTTCATATACTTGACTCTTTTTCAGTAATTTCTTTTCTCATTAATATGGATTAAGATTCAAGTAAAATTCAACCACAATTAATGATTTGAAAATATTAAATTCTAATTTGTCACATCAATATCTTATAACATTATATATTAATTTAATTAATTAATTACTTTAACTTTTAATATAGATTTTTTTTGTAAAAAGAGGATTAGCCAAAAATCCTATGTTAGAAAAGTCAGCCAAATAAGCTAAACACCATGAGTTTAGAGAATTATTCAAGGGGAGTCAGCCCAATAGATTGCCACAGAGACATCCCAATATTCTTTTATATATCTATCATTCAGTGTCAATCTTATATCTACCTATCACTATGAGATAGACAAAACTAATCACAATTCAAGATTAAATAATACTCAATCTTAAGATGTCACATTGATGGTTATGGTTCTTACTTTTAAATATAGAAAGAATAAAGATTATATATATAACTGATTTTTAATATTGATTAACTCTTCTTTCAAAAAGAGAGTTATCCAAAATGAACCAAGCCTATGTGTTCGGAGAGTCGGCCAAAATGCTCTAACCACAGGTGTTCAAAGAATCAACCAAGAGGAACAAACCTCATGAGTTGTCACAAAGGCATCTAGACCTCTTTTTACATATCCAATATTTTTGTCAATCTTTCAACTCTCAATCAGTGTGGGATATATATAACTCAATCACAATTTAAGATTGAAGAATATTCAATTGTTAGGGTGCCGCATCAATGGTTCCACTTTTTACTTTAAAAAACATATTAAAATTAACCCTTCAATTAATATTTAGTGTAGATTAATTTTGTCACAAAAAAAGGTTGGCCAAAATGAGTCAACCGCATATGTTTGGAAGTTCAGTCAAAATGATCAAAGCACGTGAGTTTAGACAATTGCTAGTGAGTTTAGACAATTGTTCCAAACATTTATGTTGCAAAAGAGTGTCATCCAAATAAGTTAACTTTATGAGTTAAGCCTCTTGAGTTGACGCAATGAATTTCATTCTTTTTTTCTTATACACATCTCTTTATTCCAATCTTCAATCTTTCATCAAAGTGGGATATCTCAAATTCAACCACAATTCACCAACACTTCAATACTTAATTCTCATGATGCACCTAATTACCTCTTGGTTTTTCTTTATATATATGATTTGTTTTGAAAAAATAGGGTCATCCAAATAAGATAACCTTATGACTCAAGCATCATGAGTTGATATACAATATAAGATTTGTTTTAAAAAATTAGGGTCATCCAAATAAAATAACCTTATGAGTCAAGTCTCATGAGTTGAAACAATGACTCTCATCATGCTTTCTTATACACACCTTATTATTTCAATCTTTCAATCTCTCACCAATGTAGGATACCTCAAACTCAACCATAATTCATCAACACCACAATACTCAAATCTCATGATGTCACCTCAATACTCTTGGTTCTTCCTTTAATATATATATATATAGTCGTTCTTTTTTTTCTTACACACATCTATTTATTCCAATCTTCAATCTTTCATCAAAGTGAGATATCTCAAATTCAACCACAATTCACCAATACTTCAATACTTAATTCTCATGATACACCTAATTACCTCTTGGTTCTTCTTTTAATATATCTATACTATATTATAAAGCATTTGGCTAAAACTCTTAAAACTCTTAAAAACTCTTAAAACTTTTAAAAACTCTTAAACCAGATTTCATCCCTATCCGATTTCATCCCATATCTGAATTCGTGTAACTAACTGCAGATAAATACAATCAAATACATGATAAACATCTAATTTTAAATATAAAAAATCTAAAATATAATTAGGATAATCATTGAGTTCTAACAGAATACATAATTATTATCTTTATAAAA
>NC_037538.1:14071364-14079428 GCF_001531365.2 Cynara cardunculus var. scolymus | reverse complement strand
TTGATTGGAGGTTACGAAATCGTTTGAATAATATAGGTTCACGATGTGATGTGATTTTTTTACAAAATTACCCTTTGAACAGTTGTTCATAGACATCTCATTTAATACATTAATTAAATGATTATTTTTGTAGTCTCATTTAATAAGGACCGTTTGATGAGAAAATGAACGATCAAGATCGGTTAGCATAGTTTGCACAATAGTTTGGGTTAGTATTTGAACCAGCCCCTATATATATATAATATGATTTGTTTTGAAAAAATAGGGTCATCCAAATAAGATAACCTTATGACTCAAGCATCATGAGTTGGTATACAATATAAGATTTGTTATAAAAAATTAGGATCATCCAGATAAGATAACCTTATGAGTCAAGCCTCATGAGTTGAAACAATGACTCTCATCATGTTTTCTTATACACACCTTATTATTTCAATCTTTCAATCTCTCACCAATTTGGGATACTTTAAACTCAACTACAATTCATTAACACCACAATACTCAAATCTCATGAGTTGAAACAATGACTCTCATCATGCTTTCTTATACACACCTTATTATTTCAATCTTTCAATCTCTCACCAATTTGGGATACTTTAAACTCAACCACAATTCATCAACACCACAATACTCAAATCTCATGATGTCACCTCAATACTCTTGGTTCTTCCTTTAATATATATATATATATATATAGTCGTTATTTTTTTTTCTTATACACATCTCTTTATTCCAATCTTCAATCTTTCATCAAAGTGAGATATCTCAAATTCAACCACAATTCACCAACACTTCAATACTTAATTCTCATGATGCACCTAATTACCTCTTGGTTCTTCTTTTAATATATATATATATATATATATATATATATGATTTGTTTTGAAAAAATAGGGTCATCCAAATAAGATAACCTTATGACTCAAACATCATGAGTTGATATACAATATAAGATTTGTTTTAAAAAGTTAGGGTCATCCAGATAAGATAACCTTATAAGTCAAGCCTCATGAGTTGAAACAATGACTCTCATCATGCTTTCTTATACACACCTTATTATTTCAATCTTTCAATCTCTCACCAATGTGGGATACCTCAAACTCAACCACAATTCATCAACACCACAATACTCAAATCTCATGATGCCACCTCAATACTTTTGGTTCTTCCTTTAATATATATATATATATATATATATATATATATTATGACCTTATTCTCCTCTTTAGTATGTCAAAATGTTCGACTATTAAATTTTTGGTGAAGTCTCGGGAACTACAACGGAGATGGTGACTTTTTTATCCTTTCGGAGATATTTATAGTATTGTATAAAGTATTATACATATAGAATATTTGAATACAACGAGCTCTAAAGTATCATAAGCAAAGCTCACTAATTCGAGGAGATATCGAGCACACGTCTAGAGTTATGTGTTTTTTTCCTGACTATGACATGTGTACGAAAAAAACACGATAACTCCATGATACTTGCTTGATAAAATTAGATTCTTTCCGCATGTAAATTCAAAATATAAGCAACTGTAAAAAAATTATCTCCATCCGAGTTACAAGTGAAAAGTTATGACCTCACGAAGATCTATGTTATATGCATACACAAGTAGTACTCGAATAAACACGATAAATCATCTGTTGGCACATTATTATACACATAAACTAGTCTTTATTGAATACATGATAAAAATACAAATTCATAAGAAAATTGAAACCATATCGACAAAAAATATAATAAACAGATAGTAGGAACGATGTCCGATAATTCCACCATAACACAAAAAAATTGCAGTTTACTTCTTTTTTGTTAATCTAAGGGACAGTTTGATAGTTGCTGAATGGTTCGATGCAGAATGATTAAATTGTCAGAATGTTTAGGAGACTCTCATGATATAGTGCAAAATGAAATATAATTGTTTACAATGAAATTAGGGCGCTTAATGGTTAAGAGAGACCCAAGATACAAAATCATTCAAAATGTTTTAAAAACATTAAGAACCAGACTTTTTTTTTACCAAACAAAATTCACCTCTTAACAATTAAAAGTCTTGACTCTTAATTTGAGCATAGTATTAAAGAGGGAATAATTTTCAAAGAATGAAATGATTGTTCCACGTAAGAAACTTAAAAGAAACACTTAAAAAGAAAAGGGTAAAAGAGAGAGTTTGGTGTTGATGTAATTTAAGGTTTTAATTATACATCAAATGGGTCAATTGGTTCATCATCGTATTCATGCTCTATGGAGATATCAACCCATTTTCCCCCACAATCTCTTTTCTTTTCGTTTTTACTGTAACGTATCTATGCATGATGTTGTATAAATCATTTCGGTTATGAAGGCGAGAATCCGAAACGACAATCTTGTTTCAAGTTTTGTTTTATTCTCCGTCACTCTCGATGTTGATTTTATAGTTTGTTATGATCTTAGATTGTAAATCAAATGTTATATAATTCAAAGTTAATACGCTCTATTGATCAAAGATTTTGAAATAGAATAGTACGTCAATAATGTTTTTAACCTATATCATTTGTTGTTCTTACCTTTCAAAGATCGGTTTATGTATTAATTAGTGGTTTGTAGTTTTTGCAACTTGTAATTGAAAAATAAAATGCAAAACGGTTGATATCAGCTCTAAAGACCTTTCCCGGAAGAAAAAAAAACAGTTACTTGGATTACTTATGCACCCATGATCCATTAGAACTACTAAGAACTCACCACGAACTGCAATAAGAAAATCTTACGAAGAAGAGTGCATGCATCAACGATTCATTGCCCTGTGAAACAAGAAGAAACCACAAGGGTAGTGTCTAATTGGTTTGAGCTTGGACTCCATAGGTCAAAAGTGTTTGGAGGTCCCAAGTTTAAATTCAAGAAGAAATAAAAATCCCCTTGTAGCTATGGAGGTTCAAATGCGGTGACTCCGGACTAACAACAAAGCAAGTGATCTTCCTGGGATTAGTCGGCTCGCTTAGCAGATTGGATATCCAGGTTAATAAAAAAAAACCCGATACACATGTTGGTGGTTTCAAGAAAGAAAACTGGAAATAACAAAACCCAATGCGTTTATTTATAATATTTTATAATATTATTAAACCGAAGAACAGTAAAAAATATTTAATATTGAGCTTATTTTAAAAGTATTGACGATGATATAATTAATATGTAAATATTTTTAATTAAAATCTTATATTATTATAACTGATATTGCTTGTTAATTTGTATTCAACAAAATCCTGTACTACAAGCCACTCCATTCCATCAATTTCTTCACCTCATCATACAAAACCAAGATTGCAGCAGCCCCTGTACTTCTAAATATGTTCGAAACAGCCCCTCGATAAAATGACCCTATACCCCCTTCCTTATAAATCTTCTTCCAACAATCCAATGTACTTCGGTACATCCGATCATCGGACCCCGATTGCATCATCATTCGCCTTCTCACTGTATCCAATGGGTACGACAAAAGCCCGGCCACTGTAGTAACTCCCTGAGCCACGATCCACCGGTTCCATAGCGAAACTTCTGATACTGTGTTTTCCGACATTTTCTCTTTGATTGTGTCAAAACCGCCAAAGTAGAGCCCGCGGTGAACCACCATTCCATGGAGGGATGCAGGGAGCCCTTGGTATATCCCACGGATCCCTTCTTTGGCTCGTACCGTGCTTAGGAAGTGGCGAATTCCTTGAAATTGACGGGATTCGGTTCTTCCGAGGTCTGCGGCGAGCCGAGTGTGTGCGATATCAAGAGGATAGATGATTACTAGTGTTGTACAACCAGCTGCAGCTCCGGCGATGAAGTTGGCAGACGGGCCGGAGAAGAAATTGTTAGACGTTTGAAAATTGTCATTGCGTAAGATGCTTCGATAAAGATCCTGCAAAACGGACAATTTTTGTTTTCCTTAAAAAAATAGAACAACAAAATGAATAAAATCAACTATACAATCTATTTGCTTGATTTTTACTATCAATCCATTCTATTATCACTTCATTCGGATGTAAATAAAAGATTAAGGGTGTGTTTTGGTATGCATACAAGACTAGTCGGCCAGAGTTAGGTGGGCAGGTGAAAGATTTTACGGTTTTAATTTGACATGAGTAGTTTGGTAATTTACAAATCTTGTCCAATCTCCCTGGTGTTTGTTCTACGCTATTCTACTAACTCCAATTCGCGTATCCAAACTAAACCAAACCAAAAACACCTAGGCTGTTTGGCAGTTGCTGAATGGTTTTGTCCAGAATGATTAAGTGGTCAGAATGATTAAGAGGCTATCATGATATAGTGCAAAATGAAATATAATTGTTTGGTAATTGTTTACAATGAAATTAGGACTCTTAATGGTTAAGGGAGGCTCAAGATACAAAATCATTCAGATGGTTTTAGAACCATTAAGAGGCAGACTTTTTTTGCCAAACAAGATTCACCTCTTAACGATTCAGAGATTGCCTCTTAATGGAACTCTCCTAGCATACTCTTTCTTTTTATGCATAAAAACTCAACAGCCCATGGAACTAAAGACTATCTGCGTGTCAGATTTACTGGGTTTGTATGGTTTGGTTAGATATGAATTAGAAAGTTGTACATTTATGTATAGCACTCTAAACGAATTTGTGATCTCATGGATTCGTACCTAAATGCAAAAGTAATATTACAATCTCAGCCACACAGTATCAGTAAAAGTGAGTTCTTGAACACTGTTCAGATTCAATATAGATGAAGCTGGAACATTTTCATTTCCATCGAGGTTGAGAAAATCTGGTTGATGAGCAAATTTGATTAATCCATGGTTTATGTTTGAAAGCTTAATTCAACAAGGAGTTGATAATTGAAGTGGTGGGAATGCTCGACTCCTAGGCAGTCGATTTTGTGGTCCTAAGTGATCGAAAGTGGCCCTAGGCTGGGATTTCTGGAGACTTTTGCTACCTGCACATTGATGCACCATGACAAGTCCTAACCACTCGAACATGATTCATGTCTAACTCTCTTGCATGCATCAACTTCGTCTCTCCCATAATCTCAACTTACGATGTACTAAAGGTTAGCCATCACACATTTTGGTTTTGCAAATACCCATTTTGCTACATTTGCAGACATGCCATTCAAGATGAAACCAACCAAACCAAATCAAATGTACACAAAGTCGCAAACTTGTCCTCTTCCCCCAAAGGGTAAAACAGTTGTTTCTGGTGACCAAATGAGATTCTCTTCACACATCAAATGCCATCCATAATGCCAAATTTTAAACTTGAAAGTATCTGCACAAGTCATCTACATCGAGCACCAATATGCATAACCAACATCATAACGTCGTTCTTACATATAAACACCAACCCCACTGAATTCGAATCTGAATGAAATCTATACAATAGCATTCTAAATCTATACCAGTGATTCAAGTAACTCCCTTGAGCTACAACTCCTAAATCAAAATTTAAACAAATTTTCTGTTCATCTAAGCCAATTAGTTGTTAGAATGATTCAAATGTTGGCATCCTTCTTTCTTTTCTTTGAATTGCAAACAGGATAGGCACACACACAACCAGAGCTGACAAACCCATGTCTATTGTGTCATAAGAGACTTGAACGCATAATCTAAGGATCAAAGAGATTGAATTAGCACCATTTTTTGTTTTCCTCAGGTACCCATTTCAGAAATTATCAAAACAGTATATGAATCTAAGCAATTGCATTCCAGAAAACGAAATGGAAATATAGAGGAAAATGGGTTACCTTAAGAGAAAAATTTAGGGCAACAGAAGGGTAATAACGAAGAACACTGCTTCCGTTGCCTCTCCAAAGTGATATAATGCCTTCTTCCTTAACCGTACGCACAATACAATCTATCATCCCCTTAAACCTCCTGTGCTTCCCTCCAATAATGGCGATGTTGCTCTCTTGGGTTTGTAACAAAAGCTTTGCCCTCTCGATTGGGGCTACAATCGAATGCACAATTCCACCCATGAATGCACCTGCCATCAGATCTCTCGGGAAATTAATCAACCAATACGAGCTCATCGTCGTCATTTCTGTTTCATCAGATTTTGATTCGCTACTGACACTCTCCTCTCCTTTACCTTCCACCACCATCTCAACACCCTCCCCTTTCTTCACCTTGTTGCCCGAAATCAAACCTCATGCAATTTATATTTGTCTACTTCTGATATTGGGTTTCGATGATTTCTTTACAATTTGAAATGGGTTTCATCTACAATTTTGATCCATTTTACGAACTCAAACAAAATCCTTCTTCGAAGTTCTTGAATTTTCAACAAAAAACTTCATCCGCTGCCCCAACCCCGCCTTTGAGAATTTACCATCAGGCTCCTTTTTAACGAATGGATCCAAATGGTCCTTAGACTATAGTGTAACTTGCAAATTTGGTATCGAACTATCAAATTTGAACATAGTGGTCCTTATTTGGAACTATTCTTATCAATTTGGTCCCTCCTCTCAAAATTATCATGGTTTTGTGAATGCAAAATCATTTTGGGTTCAAAGAATACTATGACGTTATCTTGAGTTCGATCATTAACTTCAATTTCATCACAGGGTCGTTCGACCATCGACTTCAATTTCATCACAAGGTCGTCTCTCCATATCGTTCACGACATCAGAGACATAAACCTTATTAAAATACAGAAAATTATTATAACTTACATCTACTTGTGAATCCATCAAACGACCATCAACAGTTTCATCTCTCATTAAGTTGCAAAAAAAAATGAACAAATCCTCTTAACTATATCATTTTTTTTATTAACCTGGATATCCAACCCGCTATGCGAGCCGACTAATCCCAGGACGACCACCTGCTTTGCAGATAGCCCGGAGTTACCGCATTTGAACCTCCTTGGCCACAAGGGGATTTTTATTCCTCCTTAGATTTGAACTTGGAACCTCCTGATACTTTTGATCTTTGAAGCCAAGCTCAAACCAATCAGACATCACCTTGTAGTTGTTTTTTTCTTTCTATTTTTGTGATGATGGCTTAATGAATCAGGCAACAAAGTGGTTTAGCCAAGCTGGTATATATGTAGCTTAGTGGAAGGTATATATGTCTCTATCTATCGCTTTATTGATCACTCAAAACCACCCAACATTCTGTCTCCATAAGGAATTAAAGAGCTCCTTAATACTTTTCTACAAACGCAATCATAAAACCGATCCATATATGAAAGAAACCCGTATCGATCGAGTTTTCATGCCATGTCGCAAACTAGCTACAACAACCGATCTACGAAACCTTACTGCCTACTACGATATTATTGTTACGAAACAAATCTCGTACTTGGTCCCACAATTATTGGTTTTTTGCTCCGAAAACTATAACCAAATGAGAGAATCAAAACATTTGTCGAATACATTTGGGCCCCATAAATCCGATTTCGTTATAACAATTTTGTAGGAATACTTTATATGAACGTAAAGGAAAAGTTTAGAAAGCTCAACGTATTTTTATATTTTGAATTTTTAAGCCTGTGGATTTCGAACAAATAAATCCTTAAAAGTAATAACTCAATGTACTGAAATCGAACAAATAAATTATTGAACTTATTAAAGATAAAAAAAACGTAACGTACTTTCATATTTTGAACACTTTTTTTTATTAACCTGGATATTCAACCCGCTATATGAGCCGACTAAGTCCATACCGATCGCCTGTTTTGCGGATAGCCCGGAGTCATCGTATTTGAACCTTCGTGTCCAAAAGGGGATTTTTATTCCTTTAAATTTTGGGTGAACAATCTTCACATTCTAACAAGTGAGATATTTTTCCAAATGAAGACTCTAGTTATTTGTATCATGATATACTTGTGTTCTCTTCAGCTTAGCAATGGAATTGTACTGTCTCCAAATCGGAATCCGATTCCGATTCCGAACAACCAACACGGGAGACCGTCTTTTGAAGAGTGGGGGGGAGGGGGTTAAGACAATCAGTGTCCGTCTAGCCTCTGTTGAAAGTGTCATGTTAAAGTCTCACATTAGCTACACTTAGACCATTTCTCATACTATATATATATATATATAGGGGCCTATTCAAGGGAGAACTG